>NW_026705312.1:300000-395605 GCF_029867415.1 Vicia villosa | reverse complement strand
GTGAAGAAAACAATTTGGCTGATGCATTAGCCACACTCGCTTCCATGATTAGGATAAATCATTGGAATGACATTCCTCGGATCGACGTTATGCGCCTGGATAGGCCCGCTCATGTGTTCACAGTAGAAGCAATCATCGACGACAAACCGTGGTATCACGACATCAAGAACTTTCTTCAAAAGCAAGAGTACCCTATTGGGACGTCAAAGAAAGATAGAAAGACTTTGAGAAAGTTAGCTTGTAGATTCTTCTTGAATGAAGATGTTCTGTACAAGAGAAACTTCGACATGGTTCTGCTCAGATGCGTTGACAGAAAAGAAGCAGAAGTACTCATGAGAGAAATACATGAAGGTTCCTTTGGTACTCACACCAATGGACATACCATGACAAGGAAAATACTGAGAGCAGGATATTATTGGCTGACAATGGAGTCAGATTGCTACCAGTACGCAAAGAGGTGTCACAAATGCCAGATCTACGCCGATAGAATTCATGTGCCACCATCTCTTCTCAACATACTCTCTTCCCCTTGGCCTTTCTCCATGTGGGGAATCGACATGATTGGAATGATCGAACCAAAAGCGTCCAACGGACATCGCTTCATCTTGGTAGCCATAGACTATTTCACCAAATGGGTTGAAGCAGCTTCATATGCAAACGTTACAAGACAAGTTGTCGTCAGGTTTATCAAGAATCACATCATCTGTCGCTACGGCGTTCCTAGCAAGATAATCACTGACAATGGGTCAAATTTGAATAACAAAATGATGAAGGAGCTTTGTGAAGAATTCAAGATTGAACATCACAACTCATCTCCTTACAGACCAAAGATGAATGGAGCTGTAGAAGCAGCTAACAAAAACATCAAGAAAATCATTCAGAAGATGGTCATCACTTACAAAGATTGGCATGAAATGCTCCCGTATGCTCTTCATGGTTACCATACATCAGTACGTACTTCGACTGGAGCAACTCCTTTCTCCCTTGTATATGGCATGGAGGCAGTCCTACCTATAGAGGTTGAGATTCCATCAATGAGAGTTTTGATGGAGGCAAAATTAACAGAACCCGAGTGGTGTCAAAGCAGATTCGATGAATTGAACCTAATCGAAGAAAAGCGCATGACAGCTTTATGCCACGGTCAGCTATATCAACAAAGAATGAAGAAAGCTTTCGACAAAAAGGTTCGACCTCGCACAATCAAAGAAGGCGACCTTGTACTCAAAAAGATTCAATCTTTTCTCACAGATTCGAGAGGGAAATGGACTCCCAATTATGACGGCCCCTACGTGGTCAAGAGAGCTTTCTCAGGAGGAGCCTTAATACTCACGACTATGGATGGAGAAGAATTCACCCGTCCTGTGAACGTCGACGCAGTCAAGAAATACTTCGCCTAAATAAACAAAAGAACAGCTCGCTAAGTTGAAAACTCGCAAAGAGCGACTTAGGCAAAAAAGAGCGTCTCGGTGAATCGAAAACCCGAAAAGGCGATTCAGGCAAAAATTAGAGACATAAAAAAAATATATATATTAATCAATCCCGGTAGACTTAAAACCCGAAAGGGGTAGTTTACGCAAAAGTTAGGGATATATGGCAAGTAACTGTGTTCAGGACAAACTTGATCATTCGAAATCCATAGCGGAGTATTCATCAGCAGTAGGTCATCTTCTACGAAGCACGAATACAGCGCAACTCGGAGTGGAAGGGAAAGATAACGGTCGTCACGTTTCATCGTAGCCCTTTTCCCGAAAATTACCAATTTCCAACTTTGTAAATACTCCATGGAATCAAGCATTTGGCTGATTACCATTCCATATATAATAATTTGAGCCTTGTGCTTTTCCTTTGCAATCTAGTCTTATTCAGTTTCTTGAAATGCATTTTAAGTTTAAACAGTCATTCTCTTGAAACAAATGTTTTCATAAAAATAAAATGAATTTACTTAAAAATAAAGGTGAAATTTCTTTCTGAGGATTACAAACAATAGGAAGAATGCAAACAGTTGCTCCGAGAACGGTTGAGACTCCGGGAACCAATATTTCCCCATGAGGTCGCTTTGCGAACATCTCCCGATGACGGATCTTTACTTCAATTCATATTACTCATTTCGGACAGCGGACAACTGATAACCAGATATTCCCGACAGAGTTCGAACTCCAAGAAGAGGACATCTTCTGATCCACAAGAATTCAAGTCGTATCTTAGGATTTTACATCCGCGACAATTCCATTCACATTCACTTTACATTCTATCATTGTCATAATATTCATGCATACATTACATCATAATTGCATAGCCGAATCAGGCTTTGATCCTGTGAATGCCTAAGTCATTTAGGCATGAACTCAAGTTTCCCCTGCAAGTTCCGGAGAAACTTTTTCCTTCGAAACAACAGTTCATACACAAGGATCTCACCAAGCAAGTCAACAGATGGTAGTCTCCCTCAAAGAGATAGTTTGTTCACTTTTGGAATTCCTCAGTCGAGAATCTCCTGCAGAGCGACATTCGACAGTCTTCTTCAGATAAGATAGTCTGCTTCACATTTTGGAATTCCCTACAGGTTTGGTATTTCCCCAGCAAGGTCAAGAGGTGCCACTTCTTGTCAAAGAAAAATTCAGAATCTCCCAGCAGATCGACAAATGATTCCCCAGCGGAGTCAGCGAATGATAGTCTTCGTCCAGAAGATAGTTCAGATTCCCCAACAAAGTCAGCAAATGGCAGTCTCTTTCAGCAGAAGACAGTTTGCTCACTTTCTATCATAACAAAGTCAGCAAATGGCAGTCTCTTTCAGCAGAAGACAGTTTGCTCACTTTCTTTCATGACAGGGTCGACAAATGGCAGTCTCTCCCAGTAGAAGACAGTTTGCTCCCCTAGCAATTGGCAAATGGCAGTCTTTTCCCAAGAAAAGACAGTTTGTCTGTTAAATACTCAAGAGATCGACAAATGGCAGTTTCTTCGAACAGTTTGTCTGTTTCTGGGATGTTTAACTCCCCACAGAGTCGATGAATGGCAGTTTTCCTCTTAGGAAAACAGTTCGTTGATTCCCCAGGCATCAGTTGACGAATGGCAGTTTTCACCCCGAAAACAGTTCGTCCGCCTTCAAACAAAGTCATTAGCCCCTCAAAAGATCATGAGGCCATATGACATTCTTTCAAAGACGTCAAGTCAAAAGGGAAGATGGCGAAGTTTCTTTACAGCCGTCAAATGGCATCTTATCTCCAAGCGCTGATAAGAAGTTTGACGAGGAAACAAACTTTTGAAGTTTCTCTACAGCCGTCAAATGGCATCTTACCTCCAAGCGCTGGTAAGAAGTTTGACGAGGAAACAAACCTTTGAAGTTTCTCTACAGCCGTCAAATGGCATCTTACCTCCAAGCGCTGGTAAGAAGTTTGGCGAGGAAACAAACCTTTGAAGTTTCTTTACTACCATCAAATGGCGTCTCATCTCCAAGTGCTGATGAGAAGTTTGATGAGGAAACAAACCTTTGGAAATTTTCTCTTTATCTGAGATATTGTCCAAACGCAACTAAGACCAGTTTCGAGATATGGACATCCGAAACAAGGGGAGGTTGTTTACCTTTTTCTAAGTATTAACACTTAGTTAAGGAAGATGGGTTGCGCATCCTACACTGCCATCCATTCTCTAGAATCCACATCAAGTATTTCTACAGGAGTTTGTCTCCTCATCCCCCGCCAAGTGCGACAACGGGATCAAATCATGCAAAGATTTTATCATCTCAGAAGCGCCCAAAATTCGGGCATTCTTTGATATTTAAGTCTCTTTTACGCAGGAGAGATCGAGATATCAATCTCTCTCCCTCCAGATAAAAGAAACTTAAATAGGGGCATCTGTCATACCCTAATTTTTGACCCCCCTGAGATGACATATCTTCAGGATTTTCATCAAGTCAAAGTAAGTACCCAGGGCAGTCTGGCATTCAATCGAGGGTGTTCAAAGACAAGAAAACTCAGGCAAAGGATCAATCAATAGAGGGATTAGTCTCTAATACAATCATAAGACTCAAAGGCTTCATTATTTCACCTATGATTGATTAGACACCCAGTCATCTAAGTACAGAATTACTCAGATCAACAGACTAGGGTTTGGAGCCTATCAAGGACTAAAATCAGGGATCACCTTTGGGAAACCCTAAAAAGCCCCAGGGAACCATTCAAAGACATCAATCATCTTCAAATAACTCATATGACAAGATCCACTGGACATTACACCTCAGTTCAAAGTCTACAGTCATCATTGTCCTCTGGTCGACAATTAGGGTTTTTGACCTAATTCACCAAGATAGTTGACTTTTAATCAGGGCATGGATCCAAAACTCAAGACATGATTCAAGAGTCTCTACTACCTCAATATAATCCATTTACATCATTCATTTGAGGAGAAGATCTTGATTCTACACAAAAGTCCAAAATCTCACCTTACCAGGAAAAAGTCAACTGTATGGTATCACCATTGACTTTTGAGATTTTTGGTCAAACCATGACTTTTAAGGATCAATATCATCAATATATGGATAATGAAGTCATTTGACCAAAGAAATTCAAAGAAATTCATCAAGGAGCAAAAAGTCGGGAATTCGGGTTTTTTAAGGCATGGTGAGAACTCAAAATTTCACCTACACAACTCAAAAAACTTCCAACATGAAAGTTGTAGATCTTGCAAAATAAAACAACATCTTACAAGGGAACTTTTTTCAAAAGATCAATCATTTAAGAGTTTTGGAAATTTTGGAGTTTTAGGTCATAAACACTTAGAAATTTTTCTAAGTGTTTTAACCTAGTTTTCTTCCAACTTTGGCCTCATTTTTCACAAATTTTCCAAAGGATTCTGAAGAAACTCCAAACTAATGATTTGAAGTAGATGTTTAGGGCTTTCCAAATTGTGTTCAACCTTCTCCAAATTCAATTTGAGCTAGGAGTTATGCTTGTTCAAAGTTGGCCTCATGAAGTAAAATTATAGGTCATGTACAATTTGAAACTTTGCAATTTTGTGCATTTTGCTTCACTAAGTGATGCTACACGACCTCTAATGCATCTGAAACCATGCCATACATCAATTTCCATCATTGCATAAGGATTAGAGAAGATTCCCAAAAACAAAGGCATGTGATTATGTAATGATTGCATTTTTGAATTTATGACAAATTGGTGATTCATCAAAGGAATCTTCTCCCAACCAATTGGAGCTCATTTCTGCAGCCATTTGGTCCCCTAAGATCAAGCAAAACCGATGGCTAGGGAGTGGTATCAAAGAGCTCATCATTGCACTTGGAATATTCTTTGAATTCCTTCATGGCTAATAAACCAAACTCACTACACTAAGCAAGCTTACTATGATCAATTGCTCTGAACCAATTGCCTATAAATAGAGGCCTCTTTCTCATTCAGAAACCACACCAAAGCAACAAAATTCTTGCTTTCTCTCTTCTTTCTTCATACTTAAGGTTTTCAAAGGTTCTTTGGCAAGAAGACTCGGATTCTTCAAACCAAAGCTCTTCCTTTGGAATTAAGTATTCAAACACATTAGGGAAGTCATTTAGAGGTGATCCAGACCTCTGAAACACTTCTGTAAGTGAAGAATCATCATCTTCACCTCTCACTTGGAGCTGTTGCAGTTGGAGGTCCATAGAGTAATTCAGGAGGTTTCAAGCCAAGCCAATCATCCAGGCACACTCCTCAGGTCATAGTGAAGCTAACCAGATGGCTGCAGCTCGTCTGTAACTCCAAATTCAACAACCTCCATGTCTACTTGAAGCTCAAATCGAAGGAGGTCCATAGAGCAATTCAGGAGGATTCAAGCTCCAATAAGCATTCAGTTAGCATCATTGAGTCTCAAGGAAGCTATTGAGATCATTCATTCAAGTCCAGGTGTTCTCCATCACCCTTACGACCTCCATTTTCAGAGGTAAGTCTCTGAACCTCACCTCTTTAATTTAAGCACTCTTTGAGTTAAAGCTCGATTCTATCTTGTTTAGCATCATCAGAGGATTGAAAACCCTCTATCATCTTTCATTTATTCATCTTGTTTGTCATTTAATTTCAAATTTAGGGTTCATGTGTTCTTAGAGTTTTCTGAGAAATTAGGTAGCTATAGTTCATATAAATAAATGTTAGTTACATATCTGGATTCGTGAGGAAATTTAGAACAAGATTGATGTTTACATCATGTCATTTAGTTGAGAAACCAGAGAGTTAGGATTTTGAGAATTCTTGAGCTCGAGGAAGAAGATGACTATGGCCATGGCGCGCAAAATTTAAATCTGGGGCCAAAGTTTATTTTATTTTGAATGGAAGTTGTTTTATAAACGACTAAATCGTTACAGCCCAGTGGTAAAGAGTGTTTGTGTGTTGCGCGTGTCCAAAGTCTGGGGTTCGAATCCCCCTCGCCCCAGACTTTTTGATTCTTTTATTTTTCAATGATTTATCACTTGTTTTGAAACATAACCAATTGAGGGAGATTTATTATCACCAAGCGCGCGTTGGCTCAGTGGTGTTGTTTTGGGCTGGTGACTTCAAGGGCGTGGGTTCAAATCCTCCAAGGGCCAAAAACTATTTTTTAACACATAATTTCTTTTATTTTCTTCACAACTTCACATGAATAAATCACCTATCAAATTAAATCATTTTCACTTCATTTTTCACACACTTGTCATTTAATATATCTATTTTGTAAATAATAAAAAAAATCATAAAAATATTATTTATTTCATGTGTTTTAATTAGGTTTAAAATAGTATGTTTTAAGTGTTTTCTTAAATACTTTAAATGTATATATTCACTTTGTTTTAACCTAATCATTTTGTAAATAAGTTTATGATAAAATCCTAATTGTTTAGGTCTTAATTAGTTAAAAATCTTTATTTTTACCTTAATTAAGTTGACTTTTGTCAATTTTCAAAACTGTTTTCAATCTCCGAATAAATCAAATGATTAGGGTTTTCAAACAACAAAACCTTGTATCATTCCAAATCATTTTCAAATTGCTTTTACACCAGTACTGTAAAGTACTGGGCCTCTAATAGAGTGTAAGTCCCAAAAACCTTCTCTTCTTAGCTTGTTTTCAAAACTGTATTTTCAAAATCTTCTTTCTGTTTTCAAAACATTCTTCTGGTATTTGAAGGGCATTATTCCCGGTGAAACTCTTCAGATACCTATGTGACCTTTGTCCATCTTCACTTCTTCTGTTTTCAAAAACCATTAACTGTTTATTATATATATTCAACTGTTATCAACAAAACAACAAAAATTACTGTTGAGGCTCTGTACATACTTCTCCAAAGGCCTCCACTCCATCCAGGTTAGGCTTTACAAGCTTTCAATTTACAGTCTTTATTTAAATTACTGTCAAATATAAACTGTGCATATATATTAGTTTAGAACTACGTTTGAGTATAAACCCTAGGACAGTTAAACTATATATATATTATAGGAATATGGCCTAGGATTGAGAATGTCTTCCCGGTGAAGGCTCTTTCCTAATTAGAGATCTGTAGTTCAAACCCCCAAGATGAATTATTCCCGGTGAAACATCTTGGCAAAAACCTTAGAATCCAAAAAATATAGGACACATCCACCCAAAGAGGAATTATTCCCGGTGAAACCTCTTACCCATTTGCTTAGAGCCAAAATAAGTTCAAAACCACATAGCTTTCTCTTGTACTATAACAAGGACCCTCGATTAGCCTCCTCTTGGGCTTTGTACAAGGACCCACAGGCTTCTTAAAAGCATTTCCAGCTTCCTCTTGAGCTTGTATACAAGGACCCATCAGGTTTCTTATAAACATAGGAACAGGTCTTTAGTCACCTTTTAGCCTACCCTGGTGAGTTTCTTCCAATTTAAACCAGACTTTAAACAAGCTAAGTTTGTCTCAATTTTGCATTGAGTACACCTTTTGGAATGAGAGACATGGACAGTCTCTGTCACCCTTATCTTCATCAATCTTCCTTAGCAGAGTCTAGGATCCATATTTTCTTATCCTCAGCATGAGTCAGCCTTCATCTTGGGCTTTAAACAAGAAGTCTCCACTAGATAATCTTTCTGCCAATCATTTCAATAAAACCCCTGGAAAGGGTTAGCCTCCAAATCAATCCATCATTTCAATAAAACCCCTGGAAAGGGTTAGCCTCCAAATCAATCCATCATTTCAATAAAATTCCCTGGAAAGGGTTAGCCTCCAAAGTCAATTAATAAAAATGTCAAAAAATAAAGATTCATTTCTCTTAGGAGATAATTTCCCCAAAAGAGTCAAAACCCCTGGAAAGGGTCAGCCTCCAAAAAACATGATAAAGTCAGTCTTTTACCAAATAATTTCTCCAGCTGAGTCAAAATCCCTGGAAAGGGTTAGCTTCCAAAGAAAAACAGTCTTTCAATAAATAAAATCTCCTCAGTAGAGTCAAAACCAACAAAAATAGTTAGTCTCAACCTTGGGCTTCATACAAGGCACCAAACAATAAAACTCCCCTGTCAAGAGTCAGCCTCAACCTTGGGCATTGTACAAGGCAGATAATA
The DNA here is from genome assembly GCF_029867415.1 of Vicia villosa. Taxonomy (NCBI): domain Eukaryota; kingdom Viridiplantae; phylum Streptophyta; class Magnoliopsida; order Fabales; family Fabaceae; genus Vicia; species Vicia villosa. The sequence continues at coordinate 387,079 of NW_026705312.1, read as the reverse complement.
GAGTCTCCCCAGTGAGTTCTTCATCACTCAGTAGCCACAACCTTGGGCTTTGTACAAGGCAGATAAACCATATTTTCATGTGTCAAAGATTCCTAACACCTAGGATCTTTTCCCCATAGAGTCATCCATACTCGGTTTATTTAAGAGTCTGCCACAACCTTGGGCTTTGTACCAGGCAGAAAATAGTGTTTTCCCTAGCTAAGTCAGCCACAACCTTGGGCTTTGTACAAGGCACACAAAATAGAGTCATTCATAGTCTCAAAAATTCAGTTATCCTCAGCAGTTAGCCACAACCTCGGGCTTTGTACAAGGCACACAAATAGAGTCTCCTTAAATAGAGCCAGCCTCAATTCTGGGCTTTGTACAGAACACAAAAATACCCTGTAATTACTCCCCAGTAGAGTTATCATTTCAATAAATCAATAAAATCAATCAAAAAAGCCTCAAGCTTGGGCCTCATTCAAGCCAGCTAAAGTCAAATCTTTTATACAGTAGATAGACATAGCTTATCTCTATAGAGAGATATTTTTACTACTCTACCACATTCAAACAAACAAACATTTCAATTTCAATTTCAATCAAAGTCTCCCATTTAGGACTCTGAAAGACATGCTCTGGCACATCCCCAGACTTGTACACTTTCCCTAATTTGGACGAGCATCTTTCTTTCATTTAAGAGGCATCTGACTGGCATACTTGCACACACAAGTAAGGTCCCCCTCTTGAATGAAATGAATCCAGTTATTCTGTCACTCCTTTAAATGTTTGTGGTAGAATAGTACAAATACCTCTCTGTAAAGATGATTTCATGTCTCTTTACTGTAAACAAAGATTTAATTCAAAGCTTCAACCTTGAGCTTCAAGCAAGGCACCAAAAACATTTAATTTCCCTAGTTAGTTCCCCGAACTACATTAAGCTCTGACTTCCACTAGGGATATGTAGGCATGAGGTTCACAAGGAATCTCAGCGAGCTAATAAAATACCAAAAATAGTCAGTCTGTCTATCTGTCTGTCTTTCTTTAATCAATTCAATTCTCTCTCCTAACACAAAGGAGAAACTTTCCCAATCATTAGCAGCAAACACAATCACAATGACACAGAGAAGGTTCCTGTAGAGTACTACAGATATGTAGGGTGTTTAAACACTTCCCTATGTATAACCGACCCCCCGGACTCCAGAATTTCTAGTCTAGGTGAAATCCCCACACTTAGCAAACTCCTAGGGTTTAGTTGAGATCTTTTTTTCCCTTTCCTACTCGTAGGACCAATAAGAAAGTTCGTGTGATATCGTAGGAAGAACTGAAATAAAATTTATCCCACCACGGGCGCATTCTCCTTCCAAATTTTGCGTGAAGGGTTTAGCGTGCCGTCCTCCCAAGTGAAACGGGGAGGTAAAGAAAACGACACCACAGTTATTCACATATCATCTGAATCATAATTCAATTGCATGATTTTGAAATCATAAATACTAGTGAATTTAACCACTTTATTAGTTAACAAATTTAAACTTATAAGTATATAAAATTTTAAAAATTAACATTTTATATAGAAGTGCATGTATCACCTCATGTGCACACACCATTATCATACTACTGAAGGGGTTACTTTGGCTTACTGTACTGACATGTTGGCCAAAACATAATTAATGTAAAAATAAATATTTAAAACTTTTAACGTTAGAGAAGACAAACTCCATATACAGTATGTATCATTCTTCAAGATGAATTTTTTTTATCCTTTAATGATAAAATTATAGCATATTATGTAACAAATCCATAATCATTTCTGAAACGCATAGCAAATTGAATTATCCAAAATAAAAATGTCCAAATCCTTTAGCGTTAAAATTATATAGCATAACTATAATAATTTTCGAAACGCATAACAAAATGAATTACAGTAATATTAATGTAATTGATTATCTCAAATTTAAAATTTGTGTATCAATTAATCATTATCAGAAATTAATAATATCAGTAATTGAAACACTAATATCAATTTGTTGAAAAATTTTCACATTTAGGATTTTGAAATCAATAAAGATGTACCCGAATTCATGATGTCAATTCTCGTTAAATTTTAAATTTTTTATTTAAAATTTCTCTAATCTTCTTGATACTTGAAATTAAAGCCTCGGTAGCCATTATTGAATAACTGTAAGCTATGGAGAACCCTTTCTCACGAGGTTCTTCATTTGTCGAAAACTTGAATTTCTTATCCTCCACGATAGGGGTGGGAAAGCGGGCGGCCCGCCCCGCCCCGAGGTTCTTACATTTTAATTACATTTTTCACATAGTTTTTAGAATAATTTTTTATAACGCATTTTTTAACAAATTTTACTTAAAAATATTGTATATATTGACAAATAAATGTATAAAATAAAACCATCAAGAATTATAATTAGTAGAATTAACTTAAAAAATAGTGGGTTTTGATAGAGCGGCGGGTTTTGGCGGGCATCGGGCTTTGGCAGAGCGGGCTATGGCGGGCGGTGGGTTTTGGCGGGGCGGACTATGGCGGACGGCGGGCCTAAAATGTCAACCTAACCCGCCACTTTTTGGCAGGTGCGCGGGCCAGCCCGACGGGCCACAACCCGTTTTTCCACCCCTACTCCACGATAAGGTTCTCAAAATTTCACATCTTCGAATTTAATAATTACATTAGACTCTAAATGCATAAGTCTATATAAGTCCTGATCCATTTTCAGACGATCTTTATATGACTTATAATAATAAGAGTCTTTGAACACAAACATGTTTTTCACATCAAATCCAAATCAAATTCAATTTCATAGTTCGAAATCATGAACTTTAATTTAAAATCTCACTCTTTTAATGTCATTTGGAGTCTAATAATTTTGGTGCTTGTTTTAAGAAATCTCACTCTTTTAATGTCAATTTAATGTGTTTCAAAAGTATGGTTTACATTTTATCTTGAAACACATGATATGAAATGATTAGATTATATGCACTTACGAAAAAATATGTACATTAGCGGTGTATAAAAATTAAATTATATATCGTAGTTATTTATTTTAAAGTTAATACATATATGTCAAAAATAAGTTATAAATAAACAAAAGAATGAAATAATTGCTAATTAATGTTAAATCGAGTGGAACAGATTAAATTACTACAACATGTGGATTCAATTAGAGCTGTTAAATGGACCGGTCCAGTCTGCTTCAGACCGGTGGACCAAAACATATAAATGAGTTGAATTGAGTCGGTTCAATTACTTAATGGGATATTTTGACCCAATTTCTAATGGTTCATGTGGCCCGATGAACCAGTCTGACCCATATTTTAATATTATAGTTTTAGTTTTATAAAAATGTATCTAATGAGCAAAAGCTAGATAACATAAGTAAAGAGTAATCATAAATTTATAGGATTAATACCTATTTTATCACTATTAATTTGACGAATTTTGAAAAATCATCTGATTAATAAAGTTTGAATTCCCCACCTCATACGAAGAATCTCCTCTTTTGCCCCCTCTAAAAACCTAATCATCACAAATAATGACATGGGCAAAGGGGTTTTTCAAAAATTGCCAATTTGCCATGGGACATAATAGACATTAATCCTTAAAAATTACATTTAATAGGTTATTGATTGATAAATTTTTTGAGGGGAAAAAACATGAGAATCTTTATAAGACAGCGAGATTCCAAACTTTTTTTTGATAGAGAGATTTTTTAAAATTGTCCAATTTGTCCGGGGAATTAAGTATAGTGCTTGTGGGTTGTTTCGATGGATCAAGTCTATTTTAACGGCTCTAGGTCCCATGCTTACGCGGGAAGGGAGCTACCTACAAGAATATGTAGACCTATACCCACTAAGCATGTGTTTGGAATTTTTAAATACTACGGTACAACTGAGTTAAGCAGACGCTAACATTTAGAGCTTCGGAAAATTGCGGTGAAAAGGCTTCAAAACTTAAGGTAGCGGTCTGCTACCGTGCAACCAAACACACAATAAAATTTAAAACTCAATTCTAATTTACTACTCTCTAATAATAATGGTAATGTATATTTTTGGTGTGACAAATTTATAAATTTTGCCTCTACAATTTAAAACTTCTGGCTCCGACCCTATCAATAAGATATAGTCATATTTAGCGACAGACATGTCTCGAATATAACTATCTCAAATATGATGAGTTTGTAATAAATTAAAAAAAAAGTTTATCAAATTATTTTTTGTTCATTATTGTCATAAATATATTATTAAGAAATATAAACTTTAAAATTATATATATATATATATATATATATATATATATATATATATATATATATATATATATATATATATATATATATATATATATATATATATATATATAGGACGCATTAAATGGGAACTGAGAACTTTTAATAACAATCGTACGATTTAAAATTAATGCTCAGATAAACATTTATGTGATATGTATTTAAATCAAAATCTATCTATTAATTATTGTCTCTTAAAATTTGAGTGAAATCTGATACATTAATTTTAAATCGTATGATTGTTATTAAAAGTTTTCATTTCTCATTACAATCAAAGTTCTCATTTGATACTTCCACACACACACACACACACACATATATATATATATATATATATATATATATATATATATATATATATATATATATATATATATATATATATATATATATATATATATATATATATATATATATATATATATATATATATATATATATATATTAAGTTTTGTGACTGATATTTAGCAAGAGCTTTAATCAATTTGAATTTATTTAAGGGTTAAATAAGTTTTTCGTCCCTCTAAATATTTGAAATTTCATTTTTAGTCCCTCCAAAATTTTCCTTCAACAATTCATCCCTCAAAAAATTTTCGTCTCAATAATTGATCCCTGGCGTCAAATGCCACCAACGGTTGCTTATGTGGCATCCTACGTGTAATAAATTTTTGTTTTTGTTTTACTTTCTGCAATGACAGTGTGGCATAAATAGGTTAATTTATAAAGAGGAATCCCAATTTCTTCATTTGCCCTAATCGCTACAGAAAGTTTCCCAATTTTTTCATGTTCTTCTTCTACTTCTCTTGCTTCATCTCCTCTCTACTAAAATCGTGATACCCATCATCCCACTTGCTTGTCTTTGTCATCCTTTTGCTCTTATTCTTGTTCTGCTCTCCATCATCATGTCAACTGCTTCGAAGAAATCTCGAGTTGGGAAGTTTTGTGGGTGTCATGTTCGTATGGTGTCGTATCTCTGCAAGAATGGACCAAACAAAGGTAGGTTGTTTTGGAGATGCCCTAATTGGAGGAGTGCAGATACATTTGATCTCTTCATATGGGATGAAGAGTTTGCAGACCATTCTGGAACTGAAGTTGCAGATTCGATGAACACTGATTCAGAAGCCATGGCATCTTTGGGATATATGAAGTTCTTGTATGAAGAATCAAGGAAGAAGAGCAAGAACTTGAAGATGAAGTTGAAAACAGAGAAATTTCATGGAAGATTGAAGATGTTTTGTCTTATTCTGTCCTTTATCTTGAATGTGTATTTTGTTATGAAATGTAGTTTCTGAATTAAGTGTTATGTCATGAATTTTGTAATGTCATTTTTTATGGTGGTAGTGTTGTAATGTTAACTTGATTTTTAATGAAAGGAGATTGTTGTGTTCTGCATAATTTACTTGTATGTATCATTAGGGTTCAAAATTGGTAAATTGGTAAATTGGTAAATTGTTAGCAATAGTTACTTGTATAATGACGGTGATTGGTAAATTGTTAAAACATTACTTAAGTTGCTTGTAACATGAAGATGACCAAAAGTTACTTGTAACATGACTGTAATTGGTAAATTGTTAAAACATTACTTTATTTGATAGATGACCAATAGTTACTTGTAACATGACTGTAATTGGCAATAGGATAAGGATAACATTACTTAAGTTGCAAAGTACAAAATGAGGAGATCCATAACAGTAGTTGCAAAGTACAAAAAGTGGAGCTCCATTACATTTCTTGCAAAGTACATAAACAGAAGCAAATTACAATAGGTTCATATTACATAACTATAAACTTGGTTCATAACATATAAGTTTCAAGCAAAACACATAATGATAATAGGTTCAAAAAAAAGTAGTTATAGGTCTTCATTGAGTCATGTTCCTTTGGATGTCATCCCACTTGTTATTCCCTCTAGCACTGCCAACACTTTCTTCTCCTTCTTCTTCAGGAATTAGAAGTGGATCCTTTGGATCCCTTCCAGGCCCCACTATGTTTTGTCTTTAAAGTATTAAACCTGTCACTTTTTTTTGTAGGAGATGTAAGAATCTTGGTCTTTTTCCTTGGTGATACCATTCTTTTCACCTGTCATTACAGAAGAAAATTAGCAATGAAAATACACTTGGCATATCTAAGCATGATAAATAAACTTACAGGATCAGATGTCACAGTTTTAGCAGTAGGAGTTGGTGACTTAGGTCTTGGAACTTTGAAGCTTTTGACAGCAGGTTTTGGTGCCTTAGGACATCTACCTACAAAAGTTTTGGGACCAGACCTATTTGATTTCACAGGACTTGTATCAACACTCAGTGGTTGAATATCCAGGATTTCATCATCATTTAACAATGCTTCAAGCTCATCAGGATCTATACCACAATACATTCTCATGGCCTCAGCAGAAGATTGTGTACTTGTTACCTCAGGTTGTGCATTTGGCTGGGGCTCAGTGTTTGCAGCAACACCGGGCTGGTTCTCAGTGTTTGCAGCAACACCAGGCTGGTTCTCAGTGTTTGCAGTCTTCTTAGTTTTCTTATTCTGGACTCCTTTGCTAGTTGTTCTCTTTGGCATACCCTGCAACCATCCCAATTAAATCAAGTCATGATGAATTCTAAAATACATTCAGAAATATAGTCTAATGACAATTTGAGATACTAACCCTTTTTTTGATGTTGTCTCCATTATTGCAGTTTGAGTTTGACTACCTTAGATGGCTGCAACAGTTCTTGGCACTTCTCCTTCAACACATGCTAGTTGTTTATTTTTCTTACAGGTCCTTTTGTTGTGCCCATATTAAAAGTAATTCTTGCACCTATGACTTGTATTTGTCCTTTGCCACTTGTTTTGAGAAGCCTCATCTGCCTCTCTTCTTCTGAGTTTCTTGGGTTTACCTGGACCTCTCTTAAAACTAGGTGGTAATATGTCTGGGTCGTTAGTCCTTGGCCATTTATTTTGGCCATTAAGAGGGGTGATAACTTCATTGTAGCATGCCAAATAAATATTCCTATGATAACATTTGTGGACTTACTTAATGGGATCATCAACTTTCCTATTTATGGCCGCAACTGCATGTCTACAAGGGATACCAACCAAATCCCAAAAGTTACAAGAACAACTCTTTTTTGCTAAGTCTACAACAAAACTATCCGTGAACATAACATGTGTGACCTGAAAGGTTAATCTACCAACATAGGTTGGCAACCAATTTGCACTTTTTTCTATCTCCCTATCTAACCTCCTAAGGGGTTTGACATGATCTCTCCCTTGTAATTTTCTACTTTCTCCCTAGGAGTGGAAAACCTGCCCATGAGATAGTTCCTGATCCACTCAAACATGGTGATAATAGGTTTATCACTTTGCATTAAAATTGTTGCATTAAAGGATTCACTAAGGTTGTTCATTAGAACATCACACTTAGAGTACAATGGAAATGCATGTTTACACCACTTATGTTAGGGTATAGCATTTAACCAATCATAAGCATCTAAACTAACCTCCATAATCTGATTCATTTTCTCCTCATGTGCTTCAAAATAGGTGGCCTTTGCTGCAGCCATAATGAGATCTCTGTATAGTGTACCACCTCCATACTTCTTCTTAAAGTTAGCATATAAATGCCTCAGGCAAAACCTGTGTTCAAACTCACGATACTCTTCCTCAAATACATTCACAAGTCCCTACACAAATTACAATAGATCAGAAATAAACAAACAGTAATGAGGTACTAATCATGAACAAACATTAATGAGGAATTACAAATACCTTCAGCTGGTCAGACATAAAGCACCACCTGTTTTCATGACCAATATCATCAAGAAGTAACTTAACAAACCAACCCCAAGAGTCTCTAGTTTTAGTCTCCACAACCCCAAAAGCAAAAGGAAGGTATTGGTCATTTTCATCCCTACTAACAGCAATCAGCAAGATTCCACCATATTTGTTTTTGAGGTGACATCCATCTAACCCTATGAATGGTCTGCGTCCAACCTTCAATGCTTTCTTAGTTCCATCAAAACACATGTAGCATCTTTCAAACCTTGGAGGTGTTCTAGAAATGTTCATCTTAAATGTATTTCCTATTGACGCCCTCCTCAATTCAGCTCCATAATACCAAAGCATACTGTATTGCTTGGCTGAGTCTCCTGCAACAACCTTTCTAGCTAGCTTCCTAGCCTTAAAAGCCCTACACCCAGTAATTTCTATTGAATACCTAAGTCTTACATCAGCCACAACTTCATTCAATTTCATACCTGAGTTGTTCTTTAATTTTTCAACAATAACTCTAGAGACCCAATTAGCATTAGCATTCTTGTTAAAGAACTTCCTACCACATTTGTGCTTTGCGTATAGAGTTTTGATCCAAAGTGTTGTTGTTCTCAGTACCCTACTGCATAGGACTGTGTAGTCACATTGTTTTTTGTCCTTACAAACAACCCTACACCTTGTTAAATCATTTTTAGAAAACCTCACCTCCCTACCATTCAACACATTGTGTTCAAGTACAACCTTCTTAAATTTCTTTAGAGATGCAAACTCCATTCCCACCTTAAATGAGAACTCTTTTCTTAGTTTTTCACCTTCATTAAATCTGATCACTGGTGGCCTCTCATCAACACTATCATCATCTGCCCCACTATCAATATCATCAGTCATGTAACCATCATCAATTACATGTTCCCTATCCATCTTATCAGTAATCAAACCCTTCTTAATACCTTGACTTGTCCCAGCACCAACAGAGGCATTCACATTAATTGTCCCAGCACCGACACCATCACCAGCAACATCATTCACTTGAGTTGTCCCAGCACTAACACCATCACCAGCAACATCATTCACTTGAGTTGTACCAGCACCATCACCAGCAGCATCATTCCCTATACTTGTCCCAGCACTACCACCTTTCTCCACATGACTTGGACCTTCACCAATGAGTTCATCAAAATTGTGAATTCTTTCCTCTTCACTGTCTTCAAAGTGTATACCATTCAAAGAGTCCTCAGATGATTCACTATTAACCTCTTCAATTTCCTTAACAACAACATGGTCTTTTTCTTTCTCTATTAACCTCTCCATGTAAGTCTTCTCACCACTATGTAATCTTGCCTCTGCATATATCTCGCCATCACACTTATTCTCCTCAGCACACACAACTAACTTTGTTGCATTAGCATCATTATCAAAGGGTTTAAGATCATTTTCAAGACTTTCCTTTTCAGTCTTCCACCACATCTTAACATCTTCGATTTTAAATGAAGAATCCATGTCCTTAACCAAGTCACAAGCTTCAAAGTAGGACCAATAATCCGGGTCTTGACCACTGACAGCATAAACGTCCCCCCTTCATATGTTAACCCTACATCATTTACAAAAGAACCTTTTGTATAGAAAACAACCTTAAATAACCCCATTTCCTACACGTTTCAAGAAAAAACAAAAGTAGGTTCAGTTTTTAAGAAAACTCATAAACCCTAGTTTTTCAGGTATGAAATACAGTTGGGATCGTTTTCACTGTCATTACTGAAGAGAATAAACAAAACGGAGTGGGTCTTACCTTGTCGTTCTTGGGACTGCAACAAGCTTTGTAACCTTCGCCAATGGAGGGACCACAGAGGCGCTACAATATCGCGCGTTGAAGGAGGGAGGGGACAATGGACCACACCTTTCTATTAGGGATTCTGAAATGTTTCTGAAATTCTTATCAATAATGTATAAGGACCACAATATGTCACCTAAGCTAATGTTATCCAAAAATTAAAAAGAAAAACAAAAATTTATTACACGTAGGATGTCACATAAGCAACCGTTAGTGGCATTTGACGTTAGGGATCAATTATTGAGACGGAAAATTTTTTAGGGATGAATTGTTGAAGAAAAATTTTAGAGAGAATAAAAATGAAATTTCAAATATTTAGAGAAACGAAAAACTTATTTAACCCTTTATTTAATTTTATATGGTATACAACAAAATAGTATTTAAAATATACATCAATGATTATTTTAATATAAGAATTTTCGTTTGCTAATATAATACTATCAATATTAAAATATAACAAATAATTTGCCCAGAAAGTTAAACTTAAAAGGGAGAGAAAACACAATTAAACTCTCTTCTTAATCATATTTGTACGAAAAACTCTCTTAATCATATGGAATCATGACGTTTAAAGTTAAACGGAAAAGGATTCCTAAGAACCAAATAAATTTTGATTTGTTTGAGGTTTGAGGTTACTTTTCTTTGAAAGAATAGTTAATTAATTATAAAGTTATGATGTGCTAGATACGTACATAACATAAACAAGTTGTCGGGGGTCTCATTAACGGTGGACCTAATTGGAGTGGAAGTTAAGGCAAATAAAGTATGAAAAGAAAAAGAAATTGATTATAGTATTGACACAAAGTTGAATACTACTTCTTTTGAATTCATTTTTCATCTTATAAATAGATATTTGAGTCCTTTAAGTGAATGTGAATGAATGCTAGATAAAGTGATAAGTTTAAGATTGAATATTTAATTTTAAGGCTAAAAATGTTTTTAGCCTCTTTAAATATAGGTTATTTTGCTTTTGATCTTTAGAAAAAAAGTTTACAGATTTATCTTCATAATATTTACCGTCTATATTTTTTGTCCTTGATGTTAAATTTGGCTAACGGAATGTGATTTGGCAGTACATGTGGTCTATATTTGAAAGTTAATAATAAAAATACATGTCATTTAAAATTTTACTAGGGTTTTCTTGGTTTCTTTCTGCAATGTAAATGTTAAATTAAATTTCTCAATTTGTCTCTAGAAACTATGGTCTAGCCAAATCGCGTTTCAGGGTTGTGACTTTTCCTGCTCACCGTTAATGCAAAGTGGGAACCTTTCATTGCCAACACTATTACGAAGTTAACTATTACCTAGGAAGGTTTTTGGTGTGGTTTTTGAAGTGGGTAAGTCATTGAAAGTTGTGGTCCTTGAAGTTTTGTTTGGTGTGTTTCTGATAGATTTGTCCCACGTGTCTCTTTCTCTTTTCCTTTTTTTTAGAATTGTTTTTTTCTTGCTCTGTCCTAGAGTTTTAGGGTTTTTGTATTGAATGTTAAAGCAATGGAATATAATAACAAAACATTAACTGTAATTTGCATTTGTCTGAAATTGCTTTATGGTAATTACACATTGATGTTATATTGATTGAATATGTAATGCCCATTTGATATTTTATTGACTAAATTTTTTTAGTTATGTGAAATTTTTATCAAATTTACCCCTTACTATATGTGTAATGTATATAGATGGGCTTATTTGATGGGGTATTTTAAACTAAAGATTGTATTCTAAAAGACCCCAAGTTAAGTTATGAAGGTGGGGATATATATGCCTACAGTGGAAAAGACATTGATTACTGGTCCTTTTTTGAAGCTTGTGATCTAATTAAGGTTATGGATTCAGAGTTTAATGTTGATGGTGTGAAAATATGGTGGAAACATGAAGGTGGTAGTTTGGAAAAAGATCTCAAACCCTTTAGAAATGATGAGGATGCATCATTTTTATCTTTATTTACTGAGAAGAATTAGTGTGAAGTTGAAATTAATATTGCAGCCAAACCATCTATAGGTGAGTTGACATATATAAAGAGGCTAAGAGAGAAAAATAAGGGGCAACAAAGTGTTGAGGATGATGGTCAGTGTAGTGAATCAAGTGATGAAACTACCAATGATATACACTTTGAAGAAAGTGAAGAAGAGAGAATGCATGATTTTGATGAAGGGTTTAGTTTTGAGTTGGGTGAAGGTGATAATGCAAGGGAGGATGTTGATGGTGCTGCCACCAGTGAACCACCCAACCTTAGTTTTGCCACCGAAGAGATGGAAAAGGAACATGTCATAGAAGAAGATTACATGATTGATAAACTTGTTATAGTGGGGCAGATGAAGATAGTTGTGAGGACAGAACTGTAGTGATTAGGTTTAATGAATAAGAAACAATGACAAAGGATTTCATATCCATGGTTAGAATGGAGTTTTCCTATCTGAAGCAATTCAAGAAGGCTATACTAGAGTACAATGTTTTGAATGGTAGCGAGATTAAATTTCCCAAAAATGATGCCACGAGGTGTAGGGTTGTATGTAAGCATACGTTGCATTGTAATTATATTGTTCTATGCATCACGGTTTTGAGAAGCACAACATTTAAGGTTAAAACTTTGTTTCACAAACATAAATGTGGCAGACGGTTCTTCAGTAAAAGTGCAAAGGCTGACTAGGTTGCTAAAATAATTGTAGATAAGTTGAGGAACAATAATAAGATGTAGTTAAATGAAGTATTGTCAGATGTAAGGTTGAGGTTTGTTATTGAGATTACTGGTGGTAGGGATTTTAAAGTTAGGCAACTTTCTAGACAAATTGTAGAAGGGGGACTCAAGTAAGCAATATAGTTCATTATGTAACACCCCAACATTTTATTTATGATTTTGTTTTTAATTTTTGGTTTATTTCTTAAATATTTATTATTTATTTTTAGAGTAATAATAATAATAGTAAATTAAGAGATTATTTATTTAAAAAATATTAGAAATAATAGAGAATTCGAATAATTATAATTATTTAGAAGTTTTTTGGTTAATATCGAGATTTTTAATAAAATAGAGGGAGTTAGATAAGATTAATTAAAAATTAAGAGATTTAGAAAATAAAATAAATAGAATAAAATAAGATTTTTCTCTATATACGCATAGAGGGATTTAGAGAACGATGAGTTATGGGGAAATGAGAAGAAGAGAAGGCAAACCCCGAGATAATTGCAAAAGTGGGATCTTTAATCATGAAGAACTCAAGTTTTTCGGCTTAATTGAGGTAAGGGGGAGATTATTTCATGATGGGTATTAAGCTTAAGTGATAGTGGGGATCCCTTAGTCTATTTCCTCTTTTATGATGTTGTTGATTAAATTATGATAAGCTTGTGCAAAACCTCAATAATTATATTGGTTGTGAATTTTGTTTCGTGTTGTTGATGTTGATTTTATTGTTGTTGATGTGGAATTCGTGTGAATCTATGTTGTAAAATTTGTGAATATTTGATGTGATATATGTTAGATTGATGTCGAATTCTTGAACTGTTACATTAGGGAATAAGTTGAAATAAGCCGAATAAATCGCAGAAAATACATGAGAGGATTAGTCATCTTGTTCCACACATAACTTGAGTTTCGTAAGTCCGTTTGAGGTGTGGTCAATTGTGTTGGAAAGCTAAGACATAGATCTTTCTTGGGGTAATTAATTCACGAGGTTTAAATGTGTAGACAAGAACGTGATTATGGTAATGCCTCGTGATGTTTATGCGCGTGAATGATGTTGTGAATATGGTACAGTCTTACGAGGTTTATATGAATAATATTGTGAAAAGTAGTAATTGTATATATGATGCGAGTTTATTGTTGAAATTGGACATCCGTGTACTTAATTTGAGAAATTAGATGTCGAATCAATGGTATATGATGATTATCTATGATAATAGATGTTTAAGTACTGTTGTTACCATATGTCGATTAATTTCTACAACTTGCGGTTAATAGACTCTGTTATTCATTTGCCTAGAACTTTATTTACCTAGATCTTTTAATATTAAATTGAGACCGTTAGAAACTAGAAAAGATTTATCTCAAGATATGCTTCGATCAGGATCAATTCTGTTGTAGCAAAGGCTAGAGAAATTAGATTGCAAGTTCAGTTAATATTTTGAAAACTCGGTAGCACAACTATTTGACATGCTATTAGTAATTTGGACACGAATCACTCTACACAAGTGCTTTAAGAGTAAACCTGGTATCAAAAGAAAATAGAAAAAATTCCTACATATTAAACTCAATAAGCGGATCCATTCCACTAATTTCAGTTGGAGAAATACTAGTTACAATTCCGACAAAAAATTATGCCTAGTGCCTGTACAGTTCCTATTGTTTGATTAAATTGTACCGATTAGGATCTTAAATCCTAAAATAAAAATCATAGTCTTAAAATAGACTCTATAAGATTTCTATAACATATTCATTTGCTTGATTTTGACTCCGTTTGATATTTTAAACAATTATTCAAATATGAGGTATGACTAGCAAGAAACATGATTTTGGAGGTGTTTTGATGAGATGCTATGTGAATTAAGTTGTTACTGTTTTAGAACACAAGTCAAATAGTTGATAATATGTATACAAGTTAAGTTGTTAAGGTTAGGACACAAGTGTTCATGTATTGTATGTTTAGGTTGGAAAGAATAAGTGTTGAGATGTTTAGGTTCAGGAGAATCAATGACATGGCCTCACACCGACAATCATTTGAGGATGATGTGTTTAGGTTCGAAAGAACCAGTGATGTGTAGGACTTATGTCTAATGACAAGGATTAGAGTTGGAGGATTGTGGATGTCTATTTTCATTCATGCGTCATGTATATCGGAGATAGGTATGACTTGTGTCCAATGACGAGTAGGACTTCAATCCAGTGACGAGTAGAACTTTGGTCCAGTGATGGGTTGGATACATTAGTAACATACCTATGATATCAATATATTGGTACCATATGCATTGGAGTAGAAAAGATGAACATTGCATGCAGAATTACTTATGTTATCTGATTGTGTGATTGCGATTTGATTGTATATGGTGATTATAGTATCCTTGTTATTTTAAAACCATTTGAATTATGGAATATATTCTCACCCCTTTCTCGCCTCTATGTTTCTACTTTTATACTTACATAGGTAACCCCTAGGTTTAGACTGAGGAGTGATAGTTTTGGTTACCGAGGATGGAGTAGTTAGCCTCTTTAATAGTTTGCTGTATATTTTATCGGTTGTCTAGTTTTTTTTCCGGTGTCGCTCTGATATTGTAAAATCAGGTTGGGGATTTTTCTATGTCATTAAGTTGTTTTGAACAGATTACTTTTCTATGTTTTATGATGTTATGCTTTGACTTAAATCCCACATTTGAAATATCAATTGAAAGGTTTTTGTCAATGTGACACCCATGCTTATATCTTCAAATTTTCTGTAATGTTTTATAAATTATACTTGGGGTTTAGGGTGTTACACATTATGGTCTTATGGAGCTGAATTGAGGAGGGACTCACCAGGAAATACATTCAAGTTAAACATTAGTAGACCTGAACCAGGCTTGCAACCAAGGTTTGGAAGATTTTACATGTATTTTGATGGGATAAAAGAGGTATTCACTCTAGCTTGTAGACCCTTTATAGGTTTACATGGATACCACTTAAAGAACAAATATGGTGGAATATTGTTGATTGATGTTGGAAGGGATCCTAATAATCAGTATTTTCCTATTGCTTTTGGGCTGGTAGAGAATGAAACCAAGGACTCTTGGAGCTAGTTTGTTAAGCTACTTCTTGAAGATATCGATGATAGTAGATGGTGCTTCATTTCTAATCAACAAAAGGTATGCCTAATAGTCAATGTTTATCATTTCATTTTTCATTACTGGTTTGCTAAAAAAAATGTGTTATTTTTGTAGGGACTTGTGCAAGTTTTTTAATAGGAATACCCTGGATATGAACACACGTTTTGTCTTAGGCATTTGTATGCTAAATTCAAGAAGAAATTTGAAAGGTGGTATATTGTTTAGAGATCTCATCATGGCTGCACCAAAGGAAACCTACTATGAAGAACATGAAGCTGAGATGATGCAAATTAAGGAGGTGAGTTTAGATGCTTTTGAATGGTTAAACGGTGTTCCCAACAAAAAATGTTGTAAGCTGCATTTTTATTTTACTCTAAGTGTCGTTTTAATGAACAATCTTAGTGAATCATTTAATGTCAGTATCTTACTACAAGGGACAAACCTATTATCACCATGTTTGATTGGATGAGGAAATACCTTATGGGTATGTTTGCCCC
Organism: Vicia villosa; assembly: GCF_029867415.1. Taxonomy (NCBI): domain Eukaryota; kingdom Viridiplantae; phylum Streptophyta; class Magnoliopsida; order Fabales; family Fabaceae; genus Vicia; species Vicia villosa. Next base: position 370,928 of record NW_026705312.1, on the reverse strand, counting down.
ACTTAAGGAAAATGTAGAAAAATACATGGGGGAGATAACGTCTAAGCCACTTATATAGGGAGATTAAAATTTTAGGTAACACGTGTCTTATTCACTGATAGTTTTATTGTAGACTTGGCAAAACACACTTGTTCATGTAACTTTTGGGACTTGGTTGGATCCCATGTAGACATAGTGTTGCTGTAATACATAGGAAGGTTGATGATCCAATCAAGTATGTACATAAGTGTTATCATAGGTATACTTACATGAAATTCTATAATGAAGTTGTCAGTACCATAAACGGGAAAAACAGATGGCCAAAAACCATTGGTCTTATCATATTGCCACCTGTTGCACCCCAAAATTTGCCCTCTTTATTTGAGCTATAAATTATTAACGACGTTTATTTCGTTGTTCAAAATTGAAGAAAAATAATAAAGAGTTTCTTATGGTTCTAAAGAAGTGCGAGGTGAAAAATGGTTTAAGCAGTGGAAATACGAGAAAATTCACAAGTCCTGTGGAGAAGGTAATATGAGCTGAAGCCAATTCTTTGAGGAAGGTTGTCGAATTTGAAAGTTACTTGAGATTTCACAGTGAAAAAGAGTGCTGAATGTAGGGTTTTGGATCTCAGAAAATTCATATCTCCCAATCCGCTAGTCGGATTGGCTTGAAAATTTAACTGGAGCTCCATACTATCATTACCAAGATTTCATATGTTTGGACCGTTGGCTGATTGTGCACCGAAAATGCTCAGCCTTTTAAGGATCGTCGCGTTGTTTCAGTAAAAAGTGTGTTTTCGAGTATGTCGCGCCGAGTTTGAAAATTCATAACTTCTTCGATTTTTATCATATGGAGCCCATTCTGGCGGCATTCTCTTGGAAATTTCGTTAGCTTCGATTCTTCGTGACACATGCTTGTTCCGATTCTGAGCCGAAAATAGGGTTTTATTGAGTTTTTTGAACGGTACTCACAAAAATTCTGCACAGTCGCATCGGATGGATCGATGTTTCTTGTCATTCAAACGGGCGTATTTTCTTCATCGCTTATCGGATTGAGACGATTCTCGCGGTGACGAGTCACGAATTTGGTCATCTTCACAATGGCATTGGTTTCATTCCGGAATTCAGAGCCGAACCAAGTTTCCTTAAAAACGAGCCAAAATAAGACGCTCTGAGGGCAATTTGGGCATTTCGCGTTGACAATATATAAAGTTTTTGCTCTTCACAAACCAAAAGAGGGAATTCTCATAATTTCAATTCACCAAAAGATCAAAAATATTTTCTCTCAATTCTCTCTCAATTCTCTTGAATCAAAACCACAAATTCTATAAAACTTTCATCAAGATTCATCAATTTTCACCAAGATCAAGAGCATGGATTGAAGAATCAAGGTGTCGGTGTCGAATTTCTTCTCCTCTCCACACTAGATCTCGCGCGCCCTCCTTCTCTCTCCCTTCGGATTTCGTTTTCGAGTTCGTGTCGCGTTGGTGTCGTGTTCGCGTTCGTATCGTGTTCGTGTTCGCGCTTCGGTTTAGATCTTCATCTGGTAAGCTTTCGGATCTTGAATCAAGCGCTTAATTGTTGATTATTATGTGAATTCAAATCTAGATCTACCTCTTGTTCTTGATTAATGGATGATTGATGATGATTGATCGGTGAATTTGCGTATTATTGCTCGAATTGGTCGTATTCATGTGAATTGTGGTTAGATTTAATGTTTGTTGCATATAATTGATGTCCATTGATGATGAATTGTGATATCCGTGTTTGAATCCATGATTCGGTGTTGATTTTACGTGTATGATTGATGATGTTCATGTATGTTGCTTGCGACGCACTCAAAGTGTTTGTATAAATGCGTGTGTTGAACTTTTGCTTGATATTTGCCTAGCTTGACGCGTCGCACTTAGCATAATTGTTGACATTAAGCTCATTCGATTTGTGGATTTGTGCATAGCATAAAATTTGATGTTTATTTGGTTTTGATCTCGAGTCGACATGTTTTTTGGTTTGAGTGGTAAAGGCTTCAAGGCATCGATTGCCCAAAAATATAGTTTTCTGCGCCAGGAACCGGTTCCTGCGTTGTTTTTTCCCCTGTGATTTATTACCAGGAACCGGTTGTCCCAGGCGGGAACCGGTTCCCAGCTGTTTTGGATATGCATGCCCCTGTGATTTAGTACCAGGAACCGGGTTGTCCCTAGGTGGGAACCGGTTCCTAGATTTCTGCCTCTGGTTTTTTGTACCAGGAACCGGGTTGTCCTATGCAGGAACCGGTTCCTGTGTGTTATTTTTGTGTTTTTCTTTTCTAATTTCAATCTTTTGTATCTTTTTGCTCGTAACTCCGATTTGCACATTCTCTATATCGTCGGAAAGCTTATGAGATGTACTATCTTGTTAGATGCTTAGTTTCCATTAATTTTTAGATCATTCACGATTGATTTCTCTTTAATGTTCCATCGTCCATTTCATGTTTACATTACTTGCTCATTTCTTTTGGTTTATAGCAATAATGCAATTCCGATTGCGGTGTTTGTTATCTCTAACTTGTGTGCTAGTGTGCAAGGCTTTTGGATAGTCACCGACCGACGCTTATTACCTAAGTGTTCCGCTTTATTTGCGGGACACGATCTCATTCACTCGTATCATGTTCTCATCTTGGAGACACGGTCCTATTACTTTATAACTGCTTGTTTGGTTTGCTTGTTCCTCTTACAGGTGTATAGTGATTGTGCTCGACACGCATGTTGACCTTTGTGTGCTTTCATGGCTAATCGGTGTGCTGACTGTTTGCTTTTGCTTTGCTAGCTCGCTCGCGGGATCCTAGTTCCTTTGCTCTCTTTGCTTTAGTTTACGGATCATCATCCGTATGGTATTGATCCCGTTTCATTTTATTTTTCTCGCACTTTATCGCTTTCTCGCATCATCCTTTAACATGAGAAGTAGGACCAAGACATGCATCTGGCCAAGTCCTCGAAAGAGGCTCTGTTTTTGTTGGTGTGTTTATATTTGTGCTTTGCGGCAGGGAGTCACGGTGTAATAAGTCCTATATGGAACTCCGTTAAATCCTCATGGAAGGCATGCAGAAAGGGTTAGAAATCAACCCCCGCCAGTCTCATCGAGTCTGTTCAGTATGCGCATGCTACGCGTGGCTTGCTTCTGAACCTGCACAAGATCTTGTTATCGAGTATGTCAGGAAAAGGGTTCATGCAGCCGGACCCCCCGCATTTCCTATAGCTCGCGTCGCTCGACGTTGATGCTCGGTGTACGCACGCACCGTTTTCCTTTCAGATCCGTGACGACTTGGTTGCTGAGAGGGACCCGCTCCTCTTGTCTATGGCCCGATCATTTTCGCGAGGTCTAATGCTTGGTTGACTCGGGTGATTCGCTCCCCTTGGCTATGGCGGGACCGCTTTTCCACCACTCGGCCAGTGCCGTTGGTTTTGTTTGCTTTACGAGCGGAGCTCGTTTGTGTGATAATCTTGTTTGCTTTCCCTCTCCTTCGTAGGTTGCTAGTTTAGTTTAGACTTGTACCCTTTGTATGATAACATTAGGTAGCAAGTTTTCCCCCTTAGTTTAGGTTTTCCTCATGCATTCTTTAAAACACAAACCACACTCTTTGATTTTCTTTTCTTAAGAGCTTGTTATTTCCGCTCCATTCCCAAGCATAAGTCTCCAAAGGTCGAGCAGCGGGGTGCGAATGTAACATGTTCACCTAAAAAACACAAAACAAACAGAAATTAGTTAGCCGAGCTACGGTACCTCTGATTCCTCAAAAAGGATACGTAGGCAGTGGGGTAGGGCCCGTGCAAGTATAACTCTTTCTTTTCCCTATATTTTGCATGCATTTTAGTCCAGATTAGCGTAGATTTGTTACACACCCATAGTTTTAGACATAAGCATGGATACCATCGAGTACGATGGGCGCGAGGGGTGCTAATACTTTACCCTCGCGTAACCGACTCCCTTACCCTTTTTCTCTGGTCGTGAGACCATTGTTTTATTTCGTGGTTTGCTGGCATCCCTTTCCTTTTCAGGATAAATATGTTAGTGGCGACTCTGTTAATTTTCGCAGTAGCGACACCACCAATGCTCAAACATTGTCCAAGAAGGCCAAAGAAACTATATAGAGGGGAACCAGATGAGGCAAACAAAACAAATGGCAAAAAAACTAATACAAGTTACAGGTGCAAGAAGTTCTTAGAATATGGAAAATACAATAATTGTTACTGAGCCGCCTACACATGCAAGCCAAGCTCCATATTTTTAAAAAGAACTAAAGAAAAGGGTTAATTAACTGTCTTTTATTCCTGAAATCTATTTACTAAAAATTAAATGTGTTAGTTAATTGTCTTGTATTCGCAATAGGGGAGGCCTAAAGGTGGTGTGAGTGTAAACAAGGGAGAACCAAAGAAGCGATCTGCTAAATTGTCAAAGAAAAATAGCCTTAACTCTACAACTCAGGAATTTATAAGTCAGGCCCATGCAACTCAGGCCCATGACATACATGTCCCTGACTAACCTGCAACTCAGGCCCCTGACCCATTTGCAGCTCACCCACATGTAGCTCAGGCCCACAACCAACATAAAATTCATGTAACTGAACCTGTAATTCATGTACTTGAATAACCTATAACCCATGTACTTGAACATGAGTCTGGACATGAGGTATATGAACCTAAAACTCATGCATCTATTGAAACGAATATTCATTCAAGAAAGTTTTCTGGGATAAACCCTGAAACCTTAGCTTCATTGTTGAATGATGAAGACTTTAGAGAAAATGTGATACTAGAAATTCAACCACTTCATATTGACACAAGTCTTACTAAACAACATACTCCTTCCAAACAAACTACTCATGTCAAGCCAACATGAAACGGTGTCAGAATATTCAATGGTGTAAGACCCAAAATATCTAAGTCTACTAAGTTTACTGCAATCAAACAACCAGAAGTTGTCAAGGAATCTACTAACAAGCCAAGTATCAGTGATCCTGTAAGTTATGTTATGGTAATTATTGTGTTATATTTAATTTCTTTCATTAGTACCATTTCTTTCAATAGCGAGCACTCTAGCCGTTGGACTGCACATATGAACTGTTTGTTCCTTTTGCAAACAATATTTATATTAGTACTTAACTATTTAATTTTTTAACTCTTCCTCTCAAAATTTTAAGGCCCCCAATTTTTTGAGTCCTTTTGCAACGAGCCAGGTTGCACAAGCCCAAATCATCAACAACTATGAGGCCATGTTAAAATAGATCAAAATGCTTGATTCACTTTAAGAATTTGTTATTATGAATATGTATTTTATTTGACAAAAGATTGATATGGGGATACATGATATCATGTATCAGGTCTCTCAATAAATCACTAATATTAGTAAATTCATGGTTTATAACAAGGCTTAACAAGACAAAGAGTTAGAGGCTAAACGAGCTAATTCTAGTGATAATTTATCATGTCTACAATCAATAGGATTCAAGAGAACCCCCTTCTAGGAAGGCATTACACTCTAAAGTCACGTGATCATTACAACAGTAGAGCTTTCATAAGTTTAAATGAATTTTATACACTGATACATATAATTCATTTAAATGATCAACCTAATACTTTTTTCATGGCTAACTATAGATGACACCCAATGGAGAATGATACATTTAATCATACTAATATTGAATAGGAAATGCATATATGGCAAATATTTTTCCTAAGTAGTTAGATAATTTGTTATGCAACAATTTTTTTCTTACAAAAACACTATGTTGCCGAACAATATTGCTTACACTAAAGAACAAGTCTATGAGCCAAAAGTAGGAATACTAAGACCAATTGTGGATTATTAGACTAACAATAAGGTAATAATCCACTTATATCACATTCTATGTAGTATTCTCATGGTGGGGTCAATCAAATATAAATATTTCTCCTAATATTCATACATATGTGAAAACTTAATAACTCTTTATACATGATCTGTGAGATGTGATCAGCGATCTATTTACATAATAGTCTTAATGCTTTATTATCATCCCACTTCACAATAAAGCTTGACTATGAATACTTTAAGAATATTATCCTTATGTTTAATTTGACCTCATGTTTAAGTCATGCTTAATGTTTCACTAAAAAAACTAGAAATTCTAGGAACTTTATTATTTTGGAAAACCAAAAATAATAAAGAAATTCCTTATTATTATTACTAGGTAATTTGATACAAGTACAAAGTTCAATATAAAAATATCAGCCTCTAGAAATTACACCAACACTTGCCATGATTGGTTTTAAGAAGTTTTGAGAAAAAGATGAAGATTTTTCAAATAATTTGTCTGTGTGTCTCTGTGTGTGTGTATTTCCTAAATACTACAAGACTCAATATTTCTTAAATTATATTCAATGGATCAATTGTTAGATAAAAATACTAAGCGCATGATCAAATAGGCTTTTATATCTCCAGTTCCTTTTGATTAGTTTGTTGATTGTTTTTATCTCTTCTAAGAGGAACATGAATAATTTTATTTGAGATTGCTTCTTGAATGATGATACTTGACTTATATTTTCTTTATTAAATTTTCATATTCAAAACCTGGTGAAGACATTAACATGTACAACATATAAAATTGCATTCTCCCCCTTTTTGACGATGACATCGCATTTCTCATGGAGCTAGTAAAGTAGAAAAATACAGATGAAAATAAATATAGTTAACTCCTCCTCACAAAAAAATAGAGTATACTCTACTACCCCCCCCCCCCCAAGATTACACTTCTCCTCCTTTGTCATTATCAAAAGGCAGGAATGAAGAAGACAACTGATGGATAAAAAAACATAGAAACGCACATACAACACTTAGAACATATTGATAAAGCTAGATAAATAGGAAAACAAAATTCATATATTAAAGAACATAAGGATTACAACTTAAATAGGGAATAGAAAAAAAAAACAAGGCAAACAAGAAAAATACAAAAACACACAACCATAACAAGAAGAGCTATAAGTTGTTCACATCATTATCATCACCGGACAACCCAAGAGGAAATGGAACTCCAAAGTTAGCTAGATTATTTTCAAGGAATGTTACTTAGGCTTACATAATATAAATCCCTATGTTGTTATCTTGAGTTTTATTTAACGTAGTCTTGAGCACAAATTTAGTAGGAAGAGCCTCTAGTATGTCAAAATCAAAATCTTTTAGGTTTCAAGGCATTGCTTGCTAAAATTATTGTGGTGTATATTGTTTTTAATATGAAGCTTGACTTAGAACCTTATTGTGCATCAATACTTTCTCTTTGTCTTTGACTAGCAACAAATTTCAAAATATTCTTCCCAATCATTGTTCATTTATCATCAGACGATTCCCCTTCTAAGTTGATTCTGACATACAACAAAGCTTTAGTAATCAAGTTGCCACATGGCAAACATGTGTTCCTATTTCTTAGACAATCCATCATGTGTTCAACTACCCCACTTAACCAGTTGGTCTTAAGGTATTTGGTTAGTAACCAGGTGACCACAACATTCCTCCTAATTAGTTATCCGATGTTGAATTTACTTGGGATTAACACGTGGATAGCTATATAGTAATTGAGAATTTAGTTTGGAGTCATAAATTCCAATGTGAGATGGAACTTAGGACATGTTGTTGGATCAATTAGAAGAGAGAGGATCCAAGTTTTCCATAAAAAGAAGAGTGTCATAAGTGTATGAGGAAATAGAAACCAGTAAAACTACAAGTATCCGCAAATGGCGAGAGAAATCTAGGTTTGACGTACCTCATATGTGATTGCCACATTTTGCACCAGAGGTTGGCATAAAACACCATTGCCAACCTTGAAAACATCTCAGATTTGTTGCAAATGAAGCTCCTTAGATTTGCTTGATTGAAGGAGTTGAAGAATTCAAATTTTCCAAAGTAACTTTCATCAACATAGTATGGGCAAATGAGAGGATGGTTGATGAAGTGATCATTTGAAGTTGTTTTCTTGGATTTCAGAAGAGAATATTAAGACTCATATACATGAGATGAGGATCAAGTGGCGATACGAATTCTCTTGGTAGCCATTTGGTGATGATAATGAATTAGAAACACATATATAGCGGGAAAAAAGAAAGCAATAGAGAAAATAGCAAGTAGATAAAAATTGGAGAGATGAATAAAAGAGTGAAAGGTGGCTAATTATTTATAGAAGCCACCTAATCAATTATAAGTTGTTATAATCTATTAGGTAATTAATTCTAATCGAATTTTAATTGGGTGTCGAAGACGGATGAATATTTTGAAATATTAATCGATATAATTGTATGGCTTAATCAATTAAAGGGTTCCGAATTTGAAATTCAATAAGTCCTAGTCGATTTACCCTAAGGTCTAACCGATTAGGTGGCGAGACTTTTCAGCTTCTTAGACCCCTTTGGGCCTGAAATGATTTTTCTCCCATATTGCTTTTCAGAGTTCCCCCTTTTTTAGTTTGTGACCTCCTTTTATTGAATCAACACTTTTAAAAAATAAAAATAGTAGAAAAGTAAAGAAGATGTGATGATTTAGCACTTGTTTGAAGAACAACCACTATTTTCCGTGTTTATTCTCTAACAAATGACTTATCTCTTAGCAAACGTAAATATATTTTAGAGAGTTTCTTCCCTTTTGTTATTTTTAGAACAAGCTTCTATTTTCTTCCTTTTGAATCCCTCTAAAACTTTTGGAACAAGAGGAATTCTAAAATTCATTTCTTTTTTACTGAGATTCCTTCCAAAGGATTCTTCAAAAGTGGAACTATTTCACCTTATGAAATATCTTTGGATATATGCTTTGGACAGTCTTTTCTGATTTGCGAATTAGCTTTTGATGTTGCAAAGCATTCTTAAAAAATTAAATTAAGTTTAACTTTTGGTACCCAAATTTATTTGGGTTCTTTTTGTGTTAATGGATTTAAATTGGATCATATTATTGAAAATGATTCTATGTGACCTCTTGAAATCATGCATTTCATTGAAATAGTAAAAAAAATGTGAATAGTTATTCCATAATTAATGAATTTGTAAATAAAGTGATTTTTTATTGATCCTCCATCTTTCATTGTGTCCATTTGAGAAGAATTTATCTTCCCTAGAGCTTACCCAATAGGCTATAGTGTCTGCTCTGATGCCAATTGAAATTTTGTTCCTTAGGGGACATATGTCTCATGCGATGTCCTAGCAACTGGTATGACAAGTTTAACCATAGTCACCAGAGATAACTTATACAAGATGATGGGGGTAGAAAAGCAATAAAAAACACAAATAATCGGTTACCCAAATCGATGCAACCTACACATACGTCTGGAGGGTTGGCTTTCAACCCAAGAAAGGAAATTCACTACTAGTAGCTTAGTACATTCAGTCTTACAAGAAACAATAAACCCTATGTTATTCAATGCCCTTTCCTAACACTACCCAATGAATTTCTATTTAGGTCTCCCCTAAATATAAAACCCCTCTCACTTTCTCTTAAACACTAACCCAAGTGTTTGGACTTCTAATCACTAAACCCTACTGATCAATCTCAATCACAACTATGAATGACATTGAATCTTACAATTCAACTAGACAAACCTACAACTATGCCAAGTTACTGAAATATAGTGTGTTGTATATTAAACAAGGACTCTTTTGAACCCCAAACTCTATTAATCTTCAATGTATGATCCGTGTATTCAAAGCTAGGAAAGAGCTCCTTATATATCATAATTCTTTTGGGGTTTTCTTCATACATATTTAATTTGATTTCGTCCATAACTGATGCAAAATCTGCTGGATATTATTTGCTCATTAAATCTCTCCAATAAGATATGATTTGTTTCAAATTAAATTCAAATTTAAATCAGAATTAGTCTTCATCCAGTTATCAAACAAATCACCTAATCATATTGTTAAATCAATAACAATAAAATCTTTAACAAATCTCTTGCAGAACATACTCCAAAACACAATAGTCTGGCCTTTTAAGCAAAGGCCCAGATGTTGTACCACATACTTAGACATATATGTACCTTCTGTAGTTCCATATAGCTTAAGCAAGCTAGATGAACTTGAACACTTTGAATACTTCTTCAGGTTGTTGTTTTATAAAATACACCCAATCCAAAAGACTAATTCACTAGGAACTTCAATCTCCCCATTTGGAAATTTGTGGAAAAATCTCTTCAAGATAAAGCACTTTGTCTAGATCAGAACAAGTGACAACCAATAAAATCGCTGGACTTCAATAGAGCATTCAATCAACAGCGACAATATTCTTCCGTTTATCAGAGTTAGGTACTAGTAGCAACAATAGAAGTTAGTAGCATCAAGCAAGATCATATACTTACACATAATCTATTCACTTGCTCCAAACCAAATAGACTATCCAACATGAAATCATGCACAGACTTAGTCATGGATGTACCCAGTCAGCACATAGTTAGTAGCATACAATCCTACCAACTAATTATTCTTAGCATGCAATTATTAACAAACTTAGTCATGTATAACACAAACAATTAATCGTTAATAATTAGGATATGTAAAATCTACTAACACAAGTATATAGGGGCCAGATGTGTTGCCCATTGCTCTAATATGGAGCATAACATTAGTACTTCCTAAATAGTAAGACTAAACAATTACCATGTTTACCTGCACACAACAGACACATCAATGCTCACCATCATTCCCCCCTTTTGTCATAATTTGGAAAAGGGTTCGTTCTTCAAAGAAGTCAGCATGCACAAGGCCAGTCATGCAAGATTAATATGTCAGAACATACACAACTAAATCATGATAAAAAACACCAGAATCAGCATTAAAAGCCAATTCAAGTTGTCCTCATCTGCCTCAGAGTCACTCGAATCAATTGATTTCCTCAGCTATACAACAACAACTTCTATCTTTCTTATCTTCTCGAGATTCAAGTTCTTTATCATAATATTCTTATTGCTTCTTGTTCCATCATAATGTTCAACTATGGTGATGTTATTCCTAACATCTCAAGCTTCATTGGCCTTATTTATCGAAGACTCCAGCATATCACCAATATCCTTATGAACATAAACTTATTTTATAGGTAAGCTCTCACTTGATTGTTTAGATGAATCTTCTGAATGGTGATTCATTTTATGAGTATGAGCTTGAAGGATCAGAGAGGGATCAGAGAGAGATGAATTACAAATAAGGTTTTTTCTTGTTTGTAATGACCACCGAGTTGTAACATATATTAGAAAATAAAAGAATTCTCCTCATTTTTAGTGCCATAATGCTCGTAGGGGAAAGAGACGTTTTTTTATATATTAGCACAACTCCCCAACATTGATTGTTACAGGTTTTCACAGAAGCAGAACCCCATAACACCCTTAAACTTTTCAACCATGAGATTCTTCTTGTCTACAGCCTCCTCCGATGATACATTTAATAGCTTCCTTTGAATACCTATTCTCTTGTGACACGGGCCTTTCCTCTTCAGTAACCTTTCCTCATTCTTGAAGGAATCACTATCTTGACCATGCATCCTTTTCTGTATGATGGATACAATGTCCAAGACATTTTCTTCAATATTTGTCTTTGAATCATAGGCAGCATGCACATCCTTCCTCTGATGTATTATCTCAATCACCAACATGTCACCTACGCTGTATACACATCTAGAATGACATCTTCATTTCTCTCTTTGAGCATTTGTTCACTCTTCAACAGTTGAGGGCAATTACTTCCAACATATTCATCTTGGAAATCAAGAAAGTAGCTAACATCTTCTACCATGTTCAATTCATTTTAGTCAACATTTATTGAACAAAATCCTCTTCCATCGAATATGATATTTCTGGTGCAAAAATGATATTATTCGCACCTATTAATTACTATTTACATCACATCACCTCTCAGTTCAAGCTAACAAATAATGCAATGTAAGAAAATTTATTTACACCTAAAAATAAATAAATGACCGTTGATAAAAATACAAACAACTTTATGGTAAATCAAATTTGTCTTAATTGAGTGAAGGTTAATAAAATGCGCAAGATTATAAATAATATTTAATATTTTTATAATATTTTTATAATTCTATAATTATTTATAAACTTAATTATTAAAAAAAAAATTAAATTAATTTTTTAATCCTTCTAAAATGAAATATGTAGTCGAAATTTTATATCACATTCATCATGATCAACTTTTCAAAATGAAAAATATGCAAAATTTGATAGGTGGTGTCAAAGAATTCTATATTATTATACTTAATAAAAAAATTAGGGCAAGAAGACATTCCAATTTAAGGTAGAAGACATCTTTTCACTCAAATATCTTGAAAAATATGAGTTTAAAAAAAAAATAATTTCTTAATATGTGGACTTTATATGAGACACGTTAAAATTTTCAAAAAACCTAGTAGTAGGTGTTACTATAAACCAATTATATCAAATCTTCACTTCCCAAGAGTGTTATTTGAACAGTTGGTCATCACGCGTTTTCGGTGGCTCCCACCCAATCCAATTGTGATTTGTGACTATCTATCTCCCCAAAAAACACACACGTTTAAACACATCGTATTCACACGCTTTCAACGTTTCTGTTTTGTAGCTTTCCACGTGGCAGTTTCGTGTACATTCGTTCATGACCGACGAGGTGAGCATCACGTGAACGAGGGTGGCCCATGAAGGAAAGAGCACGTGAACTGCATTTATGGACTTACTATGAATTTTTGGCTCCTTTCATCATTCATTTCTATTGTATGATAGAAATCTCTTTAAGAATTTTCTGTCTTTTTCGGAAAAATTATTTTTAATTATTGTAATTTGTTATGATAAGAAGGCAAGTTAATCTTTTTTTGATTCTTATATATATATATATATATATATATATATATATATATATATATATATATATATATATATATATATATATATATATATATATATATATATATAGGATAAAACTAACATGTGTCCCAAGGGTACATGTTAAGAAACCTAAATATAGTAAATTTATATTGGAAAACGTAACAAATACATTAATTATAAACTTTTTATGAAAACAATGCACAATTTTGAAGTAAAAATTTCTACATTTACCTCTTAACATGTGCCCTTAGAGCACATGTTAGCATGACTCATATATATATATATATATATATATATATATATATATATATATATAGATATTATGAGAAGGTCACTGACATAAAAATAAATTTTACACTGCCAGACATTGTTAAGCGTCAAGTTTTATTGTAAATTTTAAATTACTGATATATTATGGCAGATTAAAATATTTCTATTAAATAACAATGTAAATATTTTTTACACCGTCAATACAACCTTTTAACTCATAAATTATTAAAAATTTAATATTATCTTCGGTTTAGAAATTTTTGATAATATTAAAAAAAATATAAGTAATGGTTAGCTGGTTTAGAAATTTTTGATAATATTAAAAAAATATAAGTAATTGTTAGCTAATAAGAAGTCGGTGTATGTTGCTATATCATTTAAGAGTAATGCTATTCATACACCACTTTCTACACCAAATACTTAAACCCAACACTATTCACCATATTTATACGGGGAATAGTGTTTTTTAAATAAAAATATATATTTTATGAACAGTAAAATATTATTATAATAATAAATAATTTTTTATTTTTTTAAATTTGTGTCATTAACCAACTTTATAACTTCATTAACCAACAATTTACATTGCATTAACCAAATTTGGTGACTACTGTAAAGTACTGTTCATGGGTGTGAGAATAACATTATTCAAATTTGGTTAATGCAGTGTAAAAATTTGGTTAATATAATAATGAAGTTGGTTAATGCAACATCCAGGTATTAAAAATAATTTTTAGCAGTCACCAAACTTGGTTAATACAGTGTGAAAACTTGGTTAATACAGTAATGAAGTTGGTTAATGCAAAATCCAGGTATTAAAAATAATTTTTAGCAGTCATCAAACTTGGTTAATACAGTGTAAAAATTTGGTTAATGCAATATTGAACTTGGTTAATGCACGTTTGTACATGAACAGTGTCGTCCGTAATTTTAAAAATAAAAAATATTTTTTATAAATATTATTATTTTATTTTAAAAACACTGTTCACCGTATAAATACGATGAACAGTGTTTGGTGTAAGTATTGGGTGTAGGAATTGGGTGTAAGAGTAGCATTACTCATCATTTAAACAAGTGAAATATCCGTACGTGCATTTATTTTAAAAAAATATAATAAAAATAAATAAATAAAGGTAAAATTATTTAACTAAACATATTTATTATTTTTAAAAGAGATAATAAATATGTCTTTGTAATATTATAAATGTTTTGATCTTATTATAAAATGGTTAAATATATTTTTTCTTTATAAATTATCAAATTTCGTTTATTATCTCTATAAAAAATGACATATTTTGTTCCTATAATAATTGTTTATATTGTTAAACCAATGCATATTTCTGAATGATTGTTTTACAAATATATTTAGAGCATTATAAAAAGTTTTTTGAGAAAACAAAAACTTAAAATTTAATTTCTAAGTCGAGATTTTATTACTTTTATCATCATTTTTTGAAATTTTAAAAATTTATATTTAATTATTTCCATTTAAATCGATAAATAAATATTTTACAGTATTCTAAACATGTATAAATATGTATGAATAAATTTAATTAAAAATTTAAAAGTTAAAGAGAAATTAAATAATTTTCAATGAAAATAGCAGAGATTAGAACTGCATGCCTGAAAATGTTATAGAGACCGAGATATATCATTTTTTAATAAAACTAAAAATAATATTTATTAGGACCAAAAACATATTTAATCCTTTATAAAAATATTTAAATAAATGGTAAATTTGTTTTCGTTTATAAAAATAACACCATTTAAAAATATTTGGATCAAGAAAATATTTTTAGTATACAAAAGTATTTAGATCAATAACAAATTTTTAAATATTAATATTTAATTCATTTAAAGAGTGAATTAATGAATTTATTTATCTTTTTCATAAATATTTAAATACATAATAAATTATATTGAATGAAATTTATACATAATTAAACCTAGTTTTTATCGAAATATTAAAAAATAGTTGATAAACTTTTATTTAATATTTTTTATTTTTTTAATTTCATATAATTTTTATTAGGAGAAAAATGAAATTTATTAAAAAGATTGTACAATTTACTTATAAAAAAAGAGAATACAATTTAAAAATATCTTTTTAATCTCTTATTATAAGTTTTTATAATATTTTTCAAATACTTTTTAAAAGGATCTATATTTTTTTATAACTGAAATAATTATTTTATTAGAAAAAATGCAATTTAAAAAAATGTATTATTGTATTAAAAAAATTATATATTGTTGAATGAAATTTATCCATTTTTCCGTTTGCAATTATTTTTCTTTGTTAAAATAGTCGAAGTTAATTTTAAAAAATAAATAAATAGTATTTAAATATAAATTAACTATTATTTATAGTGATTAAAATATAAAAATATTTACTCAAATCTAACTGTTGGCTAACTTTGTCATCTCACAAAAATTATTAGCCCCTAAATTCATTTACAACCATAATTAATAAGATAGATAGATATTATGATATTTGATGATAAGTAATTGAATGAGAATAAAATAGATCAAATTAATTGATTAATCTTGTAAACGGAATATAAACTATCTAAACTTCTATTCATTGAGACATTAAAAATAAATCATTTTTCAATATTATAATAAATCGTGTAACTTTTAAATAATACACCTAAGATATTAAAATTAAAAAATTTATTTTGAGCTTAATCTTTGGATATTTTGATGGTATAGCAAATCATTATAGATTAATCTCAAACTTTATAGTATGATCTATATGATAGTATGTTTCAATCCAACGGTTGATTTGAAAAAATATTTATCCGATATAAAGTTATTAAACGAGTGTAACTCATAGTGTAACTTTTCGAGTGTAATTTAATTCCTCATCATAATTTTAATTTTAATGGGGTAGTGTTTCATTGTTCATCATTTTTTTTGATAGAAAATCCAGCTTCATTAATATTCAAACAAGCAAGAATTACAAATGTTACGAGACAAATGAAATGGAACATACTCCATACATAGCCTAGAAGCACTTCTAACTACATAGTCATAAGAGACATTATACATAGAATTTTCAAAAGTTAGGGCACAACCAAACCAAAACCAACAACATATCAGTGAGCAATCCACTCTCTTGCAAACACCATCAATAACAATGTAGAAGTGAGAATCCATAGTCTTTTTCCAAATCCAATTAAGGATGATTTCTATGACTTGTGTTTGCACATTTCGACTTTCTTTGATTTCAAAATTGCCCCAATTTTTTTAGCGTTCACAAATTAATAGATGACTAGAGATAGTTATGGAATAGATGTTGAACTCATAAGCTTCCTCAATAGCTATGAAATGCCAATAAACACACATAAACATGCTACAAGACACAAAACTCTTTTGAGGCATTTTGTCAAACACTAAGAGTGCGTCATTTACCACTAAACCACAAAAACACAGAACATAAATTAATAAACCGAAATTAGCCATCTCTGTTAGAATTTTCGTACGGTATAACCATGACGGCTTTGGTGGTGGACGACAACTTTCGGACGACTGAGTTGTTTGAGCAGGTACTTGAGAGGGAGATGCATCCATTGTTATTGTGTTTGAGGTGTGCAGAAAACCCACAACTAACTTGTCATTTCTTGGTGGTGATGACTCCCTTGGCGGCCGCAAAAGAAGAAAAGAAAACTTGACGGTTGGTAGTGGTGGAGAGAGGGAGATTCCGGTGAAGAACTTGGTTATGGTGAAGGCATGAGAAGAAAGAGAAATGGAGAAGAAAATGCTCTCAAAAGAGAGGGATTGTGTCACCATAGAGGTGAAAGGAGAGGACCACCATGGAGGTGGAGAAAAGCCACCAAATCCTAGAGGATTGGGGGGACATTTTTTAGAGAGAATAAAGAGCATCTCTCTAGAAAAAGGTTGTCACGATATGATGTTAAATTAAAAAAAAAGATGTATCATTGTTCATCATAAATTTCTATGCATCTTGAAACATTCAAAGGGAACATAGGTTGTAAGAGCAACTACTATCTATAAGATCCATTAGTTAGAATTCATTTTAATTCCATTGTGAAGAAAACAAAGAAGAGGCAAAAGATTGGTGACTCAAATCACGAAATGGATATGTTTATTCATAACATGGGTTTGATTGACTTACCAATTATCATAAAGAAATTCACATTATTTAGTTAAGACGGTAAATCAATGAGTAGACTAGACATGATTCTTCGATCTTATGGCATTATAGATGCTGGAAAGGTTGGAGGACAAAAAGTAGGTAACATAGATATATCACATAGTTGCCATATAAGGTTCAAAAGTTCAAACATAAATTGGAGTTCAAAACCTTTCAAGATCAATAATTATTGATTAGACCACAACGAATTTGAAGTGTTTGCGGTAGAGTGTTGGACTTTTATCAGTGTAAGCGAAAAAAGTCATATGTAATTAAATAAATAAAAGAAAAACTCAATTGATGGAACAAGTAGATATTTAGGTGTGTGGATTCGAAGATTGAGTCAAAGGTCAATGAACTCAACGATTTGGATTATTTAATAACAAATTTTATCTTTTTATTGGATGTGGAACAACGCAATGTAATTTCTACTTTATTTTGGAAGCACCTACAATAATTTGATCAAAAACATAATTTAACAACCAAGAATGAATCAAGTGACTGCTTATTTCCCATTTAAATCGATTAAGATCAAGAAGGGAAGATATTTCACCTGAGCCATCAATGAATCAAAGCTTATTCTTTGCATCCAATGCTTTTTGCATTGATTTGTTTCAAGCAAGATAATTTGATCCAATCAATTTTGGATTGATTGAAATTGAATGTGGATATTCACTTGGATGAATATAATAAATAGAATCAATGTCAACATGATGAATAATTGGAGCAACGCACAGAGGCATAATGAAGAAGGATCATTGCTAAATAGAGAAGAGAAGATCAAGAACAATGTGTTTTCAATAAATAAGTTGAGAAATATTAAAATATGAATGGTTGAATTCGCAACTAAATTCAAAAACTATTGATGAAAAGAACAAGAAAACTCAATAGAAAATGAGAAAATGAAATATGAGATCTAACTAACTTTCTATGGTGTCTTATACTATATTATGAAACTTGAATAAACCGTTAGAAGAAAGAAATTTCATTGAATTGTTCAATCAAAATAGTAGTACAATGTTACTTATGGAGGAAGTTAGTAAGCACTTTTAGAACTATGGTATAGCACTTATCATAGCATAACTTTTAATCATCTCTCAACTGCCCTAACAAACATTTATCAATTAGTTATACGGTTAGGCTCAGCTAGTTACATACTTACATTCCCATTGTTGTTGTTTAGCTCATAAGTCATTGCTCAATTGTTGATTTCTTTTGAAGTAACTGAATATGTAATTATGTAAAAAAAAAAAATTACTCACAGTGTATTTCAACTACAATATATATATATATATATATATATATATATATATATATATATATATATATATATACAATATAATAAAGCAAAATGAGTATTTTGGCAAGTTTGCCACTTGGCACTCTCTCATGCATTCTTCTATTTATATTTCTACTATAAAAGGAAAGTTTCTTATAATATTTTATTATTATTTTTTATTATTTAATCAATTATTTTATTAGTTTATTTATTAATATTAATAATAATTGATTGATTCCAATGAGCCTTGAAAACAAACAAAAATGATTCACATGCATTTTTGTTTCTCTATGCATAAATAAATAATCATTTGGGGAAGACCAAAAACCAAAGTGGCTCACTTGCCAAAGCCAACAAAACCTTCTCCCTCAGAGTCTCTTCACTCGCAAATTTTTTAAAAGGGTACTACATAAAAGGTATAACACATTACTCATAGTTCTCACTCACTCCTTTACACAACAATACAAAAACTCTTTTTGTTGTCTCTTTTTCCTCATCAACCTCACTGCGATTTTTCTCCCTCCTAACTTATAATTTTTTATATCCTAAGTTGTAGCTTTGTCTTCTAACTTTTCTCTAATTCCATGCTATCTATTGTTTTTTCTCTTTTAACACAGTATATATTCGTATCGATTTTTCCCGTTTCAATCGACTTATTTATTATTGAGGTGTTAAATATCGGATCTGTTAAAGCTTCAGTGTTCGTTTGATTTACGTTTTTTCATCTTCTTTTCAATACTATTGTAACTTTATGAAATTTGATTATTATCGTTTTTTTGTTTCGTAATTTTGTATAGTAATTTTGTTAGCTTTTCCGTTATATGATCAATTTTAGAATTTTAGGATATAATTTTTTGGTTATCTATCGATTCTATTCATTATAGATCATGTTGATTTTATTTTATCTCTTAATAGTTTTTTTTAAGTAGTGATTGTTTGTCTTTCCTCTCGGTGTCGCTTTGACAGAATTAGATTTTGCAAACTTTATTTTATTAGAAGTGAGTTTGTATAAAGTGATTAATGTTTTGGGAACATGTATTTTAAAGTGGGTTTTTTTTATACTTAGAATTTGTAATAAGCAAAATAGTATGCACTTTTGAAGAAAAAATATGTTGTTCGATGATAGTTTGTTGTTTTAGAGAGATAAAATGCGGAAATAGCTTTTTGGGTTTTATGGGGAAGGAAGAGATTTAAATATTGAAAAATGATTAATTTACTTTGTATACCATTCTAGATATTACCTTTTAATTTAATGTTTTTATGATTGTTTTGTTTTCAGTTTAAGTAAATGGAGAGGGAGTGAATCAAGAGAAAAGATAGGTTATTTTAAACTTTCAAGAACTACCCGACTCTCAATAATTATTTTGAAAATTTGGGAAGGCCTCTATTGTGTATGTATGGTTAACATGCAAGGTTTTCTATCTCTTTATTCATCTAATAAGCAACAAATCTTTGACAATGCCTTTTATTTCTATTTTAATGGTTTTCTTTGTTTTGGCATTCTGAGAGTAACAAATATAAATTTAAGGTGATCTCTTCATTTTGGTGTTTTTTCGTTGTTGATAAAGCTTCTTTAGAAACTTAGTTTGGTGATCATTATGAAGAAGTCAAGTTTATTTGCAAAGATTTTTGGCTTAAGGTATTTAACAAGTATATTGACAACTAAAAAGATGAATAGGGTGAGTCCAAAGATGAATACTTAGCCATTTGAATTTATATATGTCGATATTTGATTTTTTTTACTTTTATTTTGATGGTTGTGTTACTATCTTTTTGGTGGGAGTTGTTTGGTGGCTAGGATATTTCGCAGGTTATGCTTAATGTACTTGATAACATTGAAGAGTTGTGTATTATGCATTGAAAATCTACATACAGAGTCAATAAGTTTTAACATATAAGATTTTTATACAATAAGGCTACCCCAATTTTTTATACTAATATGGTATTTAAGTTAAAAATATGACAAAAATAATAATAAAATATTAATATTAATATTGTAAAGAAAAAAATCAATGTTAATAATACACATTTATTACTATTATTTCTTATATATTATTATTATTATTATTATTATTTAATTTAGAAATTTTATAAAGTAAATATTATGATTTTAGATTTTTGTAATGAGTATTTATTAAGATTTTATCTATGTGATATAGGGTCAATAATGAGGCCAATTGATTAAATTTTATATGTCAATAAATTTTTGTTAACTAAATATCCCAATTATCATAACAACCATAAAAACATTATTTACTTTGTATTAAATAAAATGAGATTTTTTGATTTTATTTATCAGTATATTTTTTGTTTAGTACTCATTATGAAATCATATTAGTATTATTGTCAAATTCAATACAATATTATGCCTTTAATTATAATGGCTTTTGTATAATGTCCTTAATTGTAATTTAATAATGCATTGCTAATTAATTTTTAGAATAATAAATATTATACCGTAGATCAGTCATCATTGCAATTTATACATGTTTTTCATATATCAAGAAAAATAGATATCAAGGTAAAAAGAGTGACTAACTTTGTTAAGTAGAACATATTAACCAAAAATTTGGTTTTGTGTGTTTATATTTATGGGTCATGCTAACATGTGCCCTAAGGACACATGTTAATGATACTATAATTAAAAAAAAGTTAAATGTAATTAAATGTAATAAAATTATATTTAAAGTTTCGATGCATTGAATGCACGTGTTTCAATAAAATATTTCTATAAATAACTTATTAACTTGTGCTCTTGGGGCACACATTAGCTTTTTCCTATATTTATTATTAAAAACGATGAAAATGAAATTATTATTTAAGTTATGTATTATAATTGATGTATTTTATTATTTTAACAATGACTCTCGATATTCAAAATTCACAAATATTTATAATTATTATTGTCATTAAGATTTAAGCCATCTTTATTAAAAAAAATAAAACGAAATCTTTTTTTAATACCCGTATTCCCATTAATTTATTTCATTATTTCAACAATGATTTTCCGTAGTCAAAATCCATAATAATCACTTCTTACCTTTGCTGTCGTTACCATTTAACATAATCAACTTTATTGAAAAAATATAAAAATAAATTTTAATTTATTAATTTATTAATTTATTAATTTATTAATTTATTAATATAATCAAAATATTGTATTCCAATCCAAGGCATTACCATACACATATTGAATCATTACAATAGAATGAGCGCCAACTAAAAAACATAAACTTTTTCAAATAGAAAAATTTCTAGAATTTTTGCTTTAAATAAATTAATATTTTTATTTTTACCACAAAAATCATAATTATTTTATTAAATTCTAACATAAAAATTGATGATAGCAAATCTTAAAATTATTTAAAATTATATCAATTCACTTCTTTAATAGAAAATAACTTCAACTAATCTAGAGTTCTATAAAAACTTTTTTTAAAAAATTATTATTTTAACAAATTAACTTTAAATTAGTTAAAACGATTTTATTTTGACATATTAAATCTTATAAATATTTTAAAAATAAAATAATAAAACTAAGTTGTTTTACAAAAACTAAATCTCTTCAAATCATAACATACTATAAATATTTAAACTTTTAATTTCTATAATTTCTTTAATTATATTTTAATCTTTATCATTTTATTCACAAATCTCTATAAGTATATAAGTTTTTTAAATTAAAATTGATTTCATATAGATTTTTTATTTATTTATTTTATATCAAGCAACTTTTAAAAAAAATTGTTTTAATTTCTTAATTGAGATTATATATTTAAAGACTAAATGTTTTTTTTTGGTAACTTACAAATTTTTTTTATCAAATTCTATTCTTTTTAAATTAGCATCATAGTTTAAAAAAAATATTTTATAATTAAATAAATTAAATTTTTAAGTAATAATGATATTTTTATAAACAAAATATAATTTATTATTGATATTTTTTTTTGTGTACAACTGATAATCAAGACAGATTATAATGTTAATAAAACTGTATTTATAAATTATAAGTAATTATAAAATATTTGCTTTTAGTATAAAAAATTTTATCCCGTGCCTCGCACGGGTAGAGATACTAGTATATATATATATATATATATATATATATATATATATATATATATATATATATATATATATATATATATATATATATATATATATATATATATATATATATATATATATATATATATATATATATATATATATATATATATATATATATATACGCCGTCTCAATTTTTTGAAGCCTCATGTAGATCATTCGCAGTTTAACCATGACAAAATAAATAAAAGTCTTATTTAACTAGGTTTAATTGTGACAAATATTTTATGAGGCTCTATTTAACTACGATTTAAGTGTGACAAATTTCTAGTCCTGTACGGTAGCCCGCCTTACACGTTATTAAAGACATTATCATTTATCCTTGAGTATTGACTTAGTCCTATTGTATTTTTTTTTAATCTTTTAATAAATATTGGAGAAGTATAATTATGTGATGAATTTGAGCTGTGAACCTAGATGAGAGTTAATGTTTACTTTTCCTATCTTATACTCATTTTTATTTTATTTTTTATAATCCTAATTAATAAATAACTAATATAATTCAACAAAAATGTATTTCATCATTTAGAATAAAATAAAATAATTTAAAATAACAAAATATTTCAACAAAACCCGCTACAATTCAGTGTACTTATTAGTATTATTACCTCTATTTTAAATTATAAAAGGTTTTGCAGAAAAAATTTATTCCAAATTATAATCATTTTACAATTTCATTGAAATTGTAATATTAATAAATTTTTTAATTTATATTTTTATATATTATTATTCTTTCTTTTAATTTTTTTAAATTTTTTTTATATAATTAATTAAGAGTATTAACTGTGTTTCTTAATTTGTATAAAATATTAAAAAAGATTTATCATCTGGAACACATTATAATTTAGAATGGAACACATTATAGTTCTAGAAAGTAATAGTTATTGCAGGTGTTATTGATGACATAATCCATAATTTTGTGTGTTTTAATTCATAATAACACATAAATGAAGACTATGGTGATAGATCTATCAAAAAAAAAAAAAGACTATGGTGATAGAGTTAATGTGAACACAAGCTAGTGAAAGTCCATTCTTATGATACTCAAACTAGTGAAAGACATTGTTTAGACAAGAAATTTTGCAACGTATTATAATCATTTGAACTGTATATACTATGGAGAATGTTTGTTTATAAATAATTAATCTTCATATTTTATTTGACTTCATGCACTTACGTGATGAAATTGCGTTAATCTGAAACGGATTATTATGTTGAAAAAAATTAGAAAGAACCGCGTTGATGGTGACTTGTTCATACGGCAATTTCAAAACCTCTTAGATTCTTATGGCCAACAAATATCACAACTTTTCAATATTTTAAAGATGATAATAATAATAATAATGTTTCCTGTTTTGTAGCACCCCTGCAAGTCATTTGCTATCCATGAAGGTATTCCAAATTAAGAATAGACTTTCACTAGCTTGTGTTCACATTAACTCTATCAGTACAGTCTTTGTTTATGTGTGGTCACTAGAAAACATTTTAAGCACGTACCTAATTGTTACTATTGTTACTAGATTGGTTAAACTTTATGAGTGTCTTTTATACTGGATGATCAATTAACACGGTAGGATTAATGGATTAAGTATTTTGTAATGTCTCCTAATCGTTTAAATAAGCTATTAATCGATTAGGGACAGTGAATTTGAAAGTCTTTTATATTAAGCTTATATAATTGATTAACCTTATTATCATAATCGATTATATGCATTAAAAGTCCATATATTATTTTCCTTTTTGAGCTACATTTTCTCCTATAAATAGAGAGTTTTTCCTCATTCAAAAACACACCATAACTCGTTTTAAATTTCTTCTTTACACTAAACTTGACTTAGTGGCTTGTGAGTGAAAAATACTCGTGAGAGCTTGATTGTACTGGTGTTCGTGCTTAAGTGTTCTTCATAAATAGTGCGATTCTCTTGTTTGATTTGTTTGATTTGTTTGATTCTTGAGATTTTCCCTATAAAAACTATGTTTTATTCTTGAAAATATCCAGGTAAAATATATGTTTGGTTTTTGAGATTAGTCTGTCAAAATCTCTATTTAATTTGTGAGTTCAACCATCTGTTGTAATAATGTTTGGGGGAATATTCTTATAAGCTCATTACGTTTTATTAGTAGAATTCTCAAGAAGAAATTCTTATGGACATGAGTAGGTTGATCCATTATAAATCCTGGTGCAATCTCTTTATTCCTATCTATTTACTTTTCGTTGTTTAGTTTTCTTTCTTCTCTAAATCTATAATTCTATTTCCCGCTTCTTCATCTATTTAACTAACATAAATTAGTTTTTACGTAAAGATTTTTTAAATTAATCACGATTTATGAATATCATAATTCACCTCTTTTGTCATGTGTTTGGAGTCACTTGTTCAACAAGTGACATCAAAGACTAATTCATGTATAAGACTAGTCGTCCTAGGAGAAAGAAAATAACTTCAAATGATTCAATTAACAAATCCCCATTCTCTAATGGAGAATGGTATGCTCTGGGGAAAAAGAAGATGAGAATCTTCAAATAAGGGGTGAATTTTGATATGTGGAAGGCTGCAAAAATTGTTCATTTCTTCCTGCATGTAAAGTTAATGATGTTATAGTAAACAAAAAGAAAGTTGATTGGACCAAAGAGGAAAGAGAAAAGTGCAACACATTCTGAAATCTAAAAGTATCAACAGTACTAGTCTTGGTCTTGATGTTTTTTTGTGCGTGTTTCTCACTACGAGATTGCTAATGAATGTGGAACACCCTCCAAGTTACTCATGCAGGTACAACCTTGGTATAGATGAAAAGGATGAACACGTTTACTAATGAATATGAACTCTTAAAAAATGAAACCTCAAAAAACTATTTATGATATGCAGAAATGTTTCATCTAGAAGAAGATTAAGAAATCCTAATTGGAAGAGAATAATGGTTACATTGTGTAGGATGAAAATAATATGGACTCCTCATATAATGAAGAAACCAACATATGTTTCATGGAAGATCATGAAGAAAATGAGGTAAATTCCTATTTCTCTTATCATGACTTATTTCATATTTGCAACAAGTTAAATAAAGAATAATTTACTAAGCGATAGTCAATTATGTAACAAAGGTAACAATGTAACCTTTGATTCTTCTAAATGTAGGGTTATAAATTAAAGTATGATCAAACCATGTTTACCAGTTCTAGAAGTGGAAACACCTACACCGTGAATCTAAACATGATTCCTTCAAATGATGGTTATCTTCTAAGTGACAAAGATGAATCATGACTATGACATAAGAGAAATGCCTATATCCACATGGACCACTTAAAAAAGTGGATCTACAATGATCTAGTGATTGGTTTTCCATACTTACGTATGTTTTAAGAAAGTATGTTATTTGATGCATGCCTAAAGGGTAAACAAGTACGTGCCTCTTTTATATTTTTGGCGACAATCTCTATGCCCTTGTAGTTGTTGATGAATACTCTCACTATACTTGGACATTATTCTTATCTTAGAAAAGAGACCCATTTTCTGCCTTTCAAAAACTTCTTAGTGTTATCTAGAACAAAAAAGCATTAAGCATTGCATCAATTCGAATTGATTATGGTGGAGAATTACAAAATGAGAAATTCGAAAGGTTTCATAATAAGAATGGAATTCAAAAAAGCGTTTCCACTCCATGAAATCACCAAAAAATGGGGGAGTGGTGAAGAAAAATAGATCTCTAGAAGAGCTACTGAGGATGATGTTCAATGTGACTAACCTTCCTAAATACTTTTGGATCGATGTAGTAAGCACTACTTGCAATGTAAAGAATAGTGTTTTGATAAAACTAATTCTAAAGTGGACGCCCTATGAGTTATATAAATGAAGGAATCCAAATATTTCTCACTTACATGTGTTTGGATGTGTAACTCGGTGGGAGAACTGACTTTTTTAAAAATGTTGCGGATAGCAAGAGTCGCCACCGACTTTTATTTTATCCAATATATAGAAAGGCTAAAAGAACAGAAAAAACCTTTTTAAAAGACTTGAGTTCGGGGGGTAAGTTATACAAAGGGAAAGTGTAAGCACCCTTTGTATCCATGGTTATCCATAGGCTCTTAATTGCTTAGCTCACTTTGTTTGTTTGTTTGTTTGAAAAGTGCCGTGTGTGAATAGTAAAAACTTTGTTAAGGACTTTACCTTGTAAATAAGCGTAGCCTTGTTTTGAAAGTATTTTGTAAAAGAGAGTGTGAAAAAAGATTTTTGAATTTAAATCAGAGCAAGCAATTAGTAGCAACTACCCTAATTTTAAGATTTCTGTTCTTTAAGCTTTTCAGTTTGAAAGGGCTATCCATACCTTAAAGAGGGCAGGTAGTCCTTTCATTGGATTTAAAAAGGGTCATCGAGGATTATCGTTCGCCATAAGACTGTCCCTACCATAAAAGGGCGGGTAGTCTTTAGGGAAGGATATAATAGTCATTTTTAGGCAACCAGTGAGGATACCTTAGAAATTGGGACAATCATCATTTACCGAGACAACATCGAGGGACAAGATCATTTTTCTGTTAGGCAACTTCGAAGGGACTATGATCTCATGATGATTCCAATGAATTAAGGTAGCATTTGCTTTAGGTATCCTCGGAATTGAGGGACTTGACTATTTTCACAAATTAAGGCAACAAGCAACAGGAAACAAGAAGGGTTACCCTAAAGGTGTGTGTGGCACAATCAAGTGATTCAGTTTGGATATTTTATCTTGTATAAGTTAGTGATTCTAAATTCAATTCAAGATTTATCACTCTCTAGGGTTACTAACCACGCAGTTAAATATAAAGGCAGAATTAAAAGTTCCTATGCTATTCCAAGGCTTCGGGGAGGGGGAATTACAAACCAAAAACCGGGGGGAAAAGGCGGAAAAAAATGCAAAAATAAAGGCACAAATGTAAAGGCGGAAATATAAACTTTTACAAGAAAAAAATTTGTGACCTATACACATTTTCTAGAATTTAAATGGCAAAAAATAAATAAATAAACAAGTTTTACCCAAAGGCCGGGAATTGAAACAAACATGCGTCAAACATTGGAGTATGAGGTGAGAAAAGAAATCGCGAGGGAAAATGAAGGGTTGAAAGTATTTGTGGCGATAAACACTAAATCTCTAAAGGTTAACCTAAAATTAAATTAATTAGCTTAAAAATAAATTAATTAGCCTAAAATAATTATTAGCCTAAAAATAAATTAATTAGCCTAAAAATAATTATTAGCCTAAAAATAAAGAATGTGATAAAATCCTAACCCTAATTCATGAAAATGGACAAAATTTACCTATTATATATATATATATATATATATATATATATATATATATATATATATATATATATATATATATATATATATATATATATATATATATATATATATATATATATATATATATATATATATATATATATATATATATATATTAGGGTTAATGGTTAAAAAAAGAGATTTTACCAAGGTTTTCAAGGGCAATGAAGCAAACAAATAAGTGTAAAGAAGAATTGACACCTGCTCCCCTTTGGCCAAAGGAAGTACCTGCAAAAATAAAATAAGAATAAGAATAATAGTAATAATAATAATACAAGAAAAGAATTGGGGTTTAGCAAATTAAATTATGGACAGAATTACGAATAACATTGATTTGGCCAAATACCAAAAGGTTTTTGGCCAAATATGAATAACCTTGATTTGACCAAATACCAAAATGTTTTTGGCCAAAAAAGCAATTGGGGTACCATCCACTTAGTCAATCCATAGAAAAACTGTTCATAAACCAACGCAATGTTACGGTTAAGAAAACAAATGGAAAAATAGAAAAATGATTAAAATAAAATAAAAAAATATAAAAACCTGATTATAAATCAAATAAAATAAGAACACGAAACTACAATTTTTTTTAGATTTTTTTGAAAATATGAAAATAGAAATTGAATCAAATAAAATAGAAAAAAGAGGAATTTGCGATTTTGAGGGTCGAACTCCTTTAGAATTCTATTCTAAAGAAGTATTGTTCTACGATTTTTTTCTGAACTTCTAGAAAAAATTCGGAGCAAATCAAAACAGTAGTTTCAGAATTCGACTGATAGGCTGGAAAATTTATTACTGTGCTGCAACCGGAATTGCAACCCTGAAGAAGGAGAAGTAGGAGAAAATATTTTTTGTGTTTGTGAGAAGAGAGAGAGTCAGAGTATGGTTAGAATTGTTAGTCCTATTTATCATCATGAATTAGGTTAGAAGAAAAATAATTATAGTAAAACTATGGACCAAATCAAAGCCTAAAAATCAATTTGTTTTAATTCTAATAAAAAATTAAATCAAACTAATTTAATAAGAGTCATTGTTCCCTAAGTTATAAAAAGTTCTAAAAATAGGACAAATAAGATTAAAAACTTCTTTTTTTGGATTTTTTTGAATATTTTATGATTTTTGGTGATTTTTTTGACTAAAAATGCATAAAAAGTTAAAATTGCTTATTTTAAAAAATGCCTATTTAATTAATACGAAAATTAAAAATAAAATGATAAAAAAATGATTTTTTTGTGATTTTTTAATATAAATGAAAATAAAATTAAAACTATAGTTAGAAACAAATAAAAGAAAAAAGTGTTAGAAGTGGGGGAAAACATTTTGCTATTATTTGTTTGAAATAAAATCCAATTGAAAGTGTATGAAGCATGGGAAAACATTTTGCTATTTATTAAAATATAAATAATGTAAGAGTAAATTATTATATTTTAAAATAGACTTTAAATCGAATATTTATAAAATTCAAGACGTCAATGTGAATGACCTCAAAATTTTATAAAAGAATCCAATTTTGAAATAATTTGAATATTTAAATATGGTGGGCAAATTTTGGGGTATGACAGAATGAAAACACTTTGTACTTAACAACGAAAATGATAACCATGAGAAATTTGACGCAAAAGCTAATGGAGATATATTCATAGGATATTCCACTTCTAGCAAAGTTTTTAGAGTTTTTACATAAAAGAATCCTGACGATATAAGAATCAGTTAGTGTTACCTTTGATGAGTCTAACCCCTTGTCTATATAGGTATAAGTCGTTGATTGTGCAGGTATCCTTGAGAAAATATCTTCGGAAGATAATAATCATAATAAAGATCAAGATCAAGGTCAAAAGGAAGATCAAAGTCAAGCTAAATATACTTAAGCCGAAGAAGTAAATGTATAACACCAAGGTCTTCCAAAAGAATAAAGGATTGCTAAAGACTATCCAATTTAGAGTGTCATTAGAGATATTTCTAAGGGAGTTACAATTCGACACTCCATTATCTAGGTATGTAACCATATGGATTTTGTTTTACAAATTGAGTCAAAGGAAGTTGATGAGGCCCTCATCGACAAACATTGATCTCTTGCTATGCAAGAAGAGTTAAATCAATTTGAGAGAAACAACATCTGAAAACTTGTTCTCAAAGCTTCAATTAATCAAGTGATTAGAACCCATTGGGTATTTCAAGACAAGCTTTATGAGGATGGAGATGTTTTGAAAGGATTCAATCAACACGAAGACATAAATTTCGATGAAACTTATGCCCTAATAGCTCGATTAGAATCCATAAGGATGCTTCTAGTTTTTTCATGCATCATGGATTTTAAACTCTTCTAAATAGATGTAAAGAATACTTTCTTGAATGGTTACATACAAGAGGAAATGTTTTTTGATCAACTTTCGAGTTCCGTAAACTCTTCTTTTCCCAATCATGTTTCAAACTGAAAAAAGCTCAATATGGACTAAAACAAGCTCTAGGAGCTTGGTATTACCATCTGAACAAATATCTTATTGAAAATAAATTTCAAAGATGTAAGGTTGACAAAACTATTTTCGTCATGAAATCTTAGCATGATATCTTATTAGTTTAAATTTGTGTAGGGGATATCATATTCGGTAATACTAACAAATCCTTGCGTAAGAAGTTTTCTAAGATGCTGGATAATGAGTTTGAGATGTCAATGGTTGGGAAGTTTTGATACTTCCTCAACCTTAAATTTCATCAATCTAAAGAAGGTTTATTCACTAATCATTCAAATTAATGCAAAGAACAACTCAAGAGATTTAGTATAGAGAAAGCAAAAGTTATCTCCACTTTGATGAGTATTTTTTGCAACTTGGATAAAGAAGAGGGAGGAAAACCAGTTAAAGAAGGCAGGTACTGAGATATGATTGACTCTCTCCTTTATCTCAATATATCACATACCGATATCATGTTTGTTGTGTGTTATTATGCCTATTTTCAATCAACCCACAAAAAATTAAATCTTACTATGGTAAAAAGCATTATGAGATATCTCACTAGCACACCACTAATTGATTTATGGTACCCCAAAGGGACGAATTGTGTCTTAGTTGGTACTCTAACAATTATTTTGCTGGGTGCAAATTGGATCGGAATGTGTCATTTACTTAGTAACTCACTTGTCTCATAGCATGACAAGAAATAAGCAAGTGAAGTGATATCCACAGCCGAGGCAAAATAGTTGCTACGGGTGGATGTTGTGCAAAAATATTTGGATGAACACATCAACTAAGTGATTATGAAGTTAATCTTGGAGTTTTCCCAATAAAGGAGACGACAATAGCACCATAAGCCTTATGAAAAATTAGGTACTTCACTCTCGGACTAAACACATTAAGGTTAAGCACAGTTTCGTTAGAGATCATGTCAAAAAAGGGGAATGTGTAATTAAGCATGAGTCTTCATTTAATCAACTGGAATATATTTTTTAGTAAACTTGTTCTAAAAAAAAATTCTTTTTCATCAAAATTGAATTAGGAATATTAAATCAATCATGCATGGATTAATATCAACTAGATGCCTCTTCTCCTTATTCTTTTTCCATATTTCTATGTGTTATACATGATCCAAGTGTTTGCCTTGTGTTATTTCCCATATTTTTTACTACGCCAAAGGGGGAAAACTATATTCTCAAGGGGAGTAGAATATACTCTCTATATTTGTGAGTGGGAGTTTAATTCTTCCAATATTTTATCTTTGCTTGTCTTTTTGTTCACCTTCGTGTATAAATTTGGGTACAATCTCTCTATCCTTATCTCTTTAATTTTGTTGTTTAATTTTTTTCCTCTCTAAATCTATCTTTATATTTTCCATTGCTCTATTTGTTGAACTAATATAAATTGGTTTTTAAGTAAATATTTTTTAAATTAGTCATGATTTATGAATATCACAAGTCGCCCCCTATTGTGTTTGGAGTCACTTGTTCAACAAGTACCACTTAAGCACCTCTAAATTCTTTTTACTTCAACCAAGTGAGTTTCAATAAGAGAGGCCCTAAATGGATAAGCCTTGTTGACAGAGAAGTAAGGCTGTCAAACTGCTATTCCCATCCCGTTTAGGTCTTTCCTGCAAAAGTCCACAAAAAAATGGGACGGACGATATTGGCATAATTGAATGTGTGAGCCTAAAACCTTGATTCATCCCATAAAAAAATGAGGGTGTGACGAGGTAGGACCACGGGCACTTCTCCTTTTAAGCTTAAAAATGAAATAAATGTTAATGGTTGTGCTTGCAAAAGCTCACAAAAAATAGGGTGAGGTGGGGTGGGCACATTAGATGTCGCAGACTTAAAATCTTGGCTCGCCCCACTAAAAAGTGTGGGAAAAACGGGAATGCCTTGTGGGTCAGACCCGTTTTCCACCCCTAAAGAGAAGGCTTAGTTAGGTCTTGTTAGTGTTGCATATTGCATGATTCATACAATGGACCTGTATATTCTAGGATAATGGAACACATCAATTTAATGCTTGCTTAATTTGCAATGGCTAAGCATAGGTGTGGATACACTATTATCATTGTGCTTGTTAACTCTTGACAAAAAATCCTTTATATATTTGTACAGAGTTAGCTACAGAGAAAAGTTAGATTGAAAGTTGATTTCTATGCTAATAAATTATGAGGGTAGGATTATATTATTTAGAGAAAACTTATCATTAAGCTTGTTGATGAGATCATGCACTAGTTTTTGAATATAAGTCGGTCACAGGTATATCATCTATATAACGGGTGCATATAAATTAATGTCTTGCACATTTGTGTATTGAGATGACCACTAAATTCATGCATTATCCCATAAATATGTAGGATGTCTAAGGGTGATTTTGTATATATATATATATATATTTGTACACGATCTTCATTAAATACAACATCCTTTGATATCAAAAAATTTACATCCATACTCAAACATTAAAAACCCTTGTGTTAGGGAGAAACACCTTAGAAAACACACTCAGCGCTCCTATATTGAAGCTTGTTGCGATTATAAGGTCTTAAGGAAAAGAAGAAAGTGCATCCAAAATACTTGTTGGATTTATATCTAATTAGTGAGCTATGCAAGGCCTCAAAAGGAGAAGTAAACTCTATTAAGGCTTTTGTTGGTAGTCTATTTAAGGTAGACTAGTGTGATAAAGTTTTTGTCACAGTAAGAAAGTGGTATGGATGAATGATAAAGAATGGTTAATCTTATATCTAAAATATTCCTATATTTCCTTTCAGATGTGTCATTTTGATGGCAGGTATGAGGGTAAGCCAATACGTGAGTTATGCTTAATTGAGCTAGATATTTAGTTAATGGTCTAAATTTCCCCCATAGTTAGATTGAACATCTTTGATGTTAGCATTGAATTGTGTGTTGACATAGGTTTGAAATAATTTGAAAGCATTACAAGCATTTGATTTTAGTTTAAGAAAATAAATCAAAGTGTATCGTGTACATGCATCAACAAATGCAATATAACAGTTATAAATACAACTTGAAGGTAAAGGTGAAGGACCCCATAGGATTATGCGCACAAGTTCAAAGGGAAAAAGGTAAACAATGTTTAATTGAGGTGAGTACAATGTGGTGCCTTTCCTAAGCACCAAAAGTTAAGAAAACCAGGGAAAATTAATTGGATATGGAAACATTACACATATGTAAGGCAATATTAACTGTATTAGAATTGGCATGGTCGAACTTAAAGTGCCATTTAGAGAAACTTGAAGGAACAAAACCTGCATTATTGGCAGATTTATTTTCAATGGCATTATTCATCATGTGAAAACTAGCTTGTTTCATCCTTTGATACTTGGAGCTTGAGGATTCCAAGAATAAGCCTGGAAATAAATGCAGTCCATTTGTATCAAGAGAACCTTCAAGCAAGACTTCCTTAGAAATTAGATGCTTGAGATTTTGCACAACAAATATTAGAGAAAATTTTAAAGTGCACTTGATTGTCTTTTGCAAGTTTAGACACATAAAAAATGTATTGTTATTTGTGGGACATACAACATATCTTTGAGTTTTAAGATAATGTGTGTCAAAATTATTGATCTAAACTGAGAGAAATCAATAGAATAAATATCTAAATTCTATTCATTTTTTACAGTGACTTTATTTGACCCGACATAAGATTAACTTATGTGTATTGTGTGAAGTTAGGTGATGTGATGCACCTAAATCAACAAACCATATTTGAGAATCAAGTTCTTATAAAATAGATAGGTCTTGAGTGAAGCTAAAATGATTATGAGTCTCTATAAGAATAGTAGAAATTTGTTAATTTAAGCCTGAATTATGAGATTTTGTGGAAGTTGAGGCATACCCTTGGTCTCTAGGTGTAGGGTGCAAATCTACATGGTTAAAGGAAGTAAGAACGAAATCTTCATCATATATATGCCATCATTCAAGGACAAAATATTCATATTTACCACACAATTGATAAGTATGTTTGTTAGCGGTGTACATTACATCCACGATCATGACCATGAGAACACTTTTACACCCACGACCTTTGACATTTGAAAAATCCGCCATGCATTTTGAAAAATCCGCCATGCATTTTTATCGATTTTAAGAAAAATGAATTTAACACTCCGGATTTTCTTGCCAGATCTGACATGTTTTATAATTTTCTGGATTTTTAAAAAAATACGGTAGTTCATTTGTTATAGAAAAAACCAAAATTAACACTACCGGATTTTGCGAAAAATCCGGTACAATACCAGATTTTTCAAAAAAATCGATAAAAACACATATATTTTAGAAAAATATGGTAGTGTATTTGAAAAGTCCGATAAAAACTCATAGATTTCTTGAAAATTTCGGTAAAAACCCATAGATTTCTTGAAAAATCCGGTAAAAAACTCATAGATATTTTGAAAAATCCGGTAAAAACTTATATTTTCGAAAAATCCGATAGTGTATTTCAAAAATCTGGTAAAAATTCATAGAAATTTGAAAAATCCAGTAGTGTATTTGAAAAATTCGGTAGTTCAAGTCCAATAAATTTTGAACAATTCGATAAAAATTCATGAGATCCCCCAAAAATCTGGTAAAAACTCTTAGAACCCTAAAAAAATTCAGGAAAAATGCATGAATATCTCCAAAAATCTAGTAAAAACTTACAAATTTTTCAAAAATCTGGAAAATACACTTTTATTTAAATGTAAAAGATTACAAAGAGTTTTTTTTTTTTTTTTTTTGTAAAAGCATCTCTCATATGGGGGTGTCAGGTGTAAGTAAGGTGGTAGGATAAAATCTTTAATTGTTACAGTTCAACTATGTACATTTTAATGGGCCAAGAAATAGTTTTGTCCAACTTTTGAGGGTTAACGGGCCAGATAAAAAAAAACTTGAATTTCAATTTAAACATTAAGAAAACACTAAAATGTGTATGAATAGAAAATTTTATTGAGAGAATATAATTTCTGAAGTGAATTAAATAATTTGGACCTAAATATAATATTTGGATAAAATATTTAAATATTTTTAAATTTTAAATAAATTTTAAAACACATACGCACACATGCCAAGACTACAGATGTATAAATATTATTGATAATATTGGTAACTTTATTAATCGGTGAATGCAAGACAATAGTTATAGATGAGTATATATAAAATGATGATGATTCTTTAATAGGAGAATAATAAAATTCACCATTGTTGAGGAGTTGGTTTTTCTTGAGATGAAGCACCTAGTTAACTCTTCAGTTAATTTTCTTTAGGCTGTGGCCACTTGTTCATTCATGAAATCTTAGAATTTGAGCCACTAAACTTTTACAGTCGTATTCTTTTACATCACCTTATTGAGATATTTGATTTTGCATATGAATTAATATAAATATTGTTTGTGTATTGATGTGGAATTTGTCTTTGGTTCTAAAGAACAAAAGAAGAAAGAAAAAAAAGAGAAAATGAAAATGAAGTTTGTCTCAAGGAAATTTTAAGAAAATATGTAGCTGTATAACTAATTTATGTGATAGCATATTACTATTTTTTTTTTATGTAAGTCATACATGAGATAAAAGTATAGAAAGTAATGTACAAATAATTATTGATAATTTGACCAATTGATGAATACAAAAACCTCCTTATACATGAGTCCATTAAAATGAAGAGAATAACAAAGATAACAAACATAAATATTAAATAATTCAACCAACTTTATATCTATTAATATTACTCTGGTGAACTTCTCTTCATATCGATTCTCACTTTCATTACAATATAAGTATGGTGTAACTTAAAAATGTAGCGTCGACCACACAGAGACGCTCTAGCATCATATTTACCTTACATACACGGACACTAAAACTTTAACGATACCACCTACTACAATAACCGTTAGATAGCTAATAATTTTTTTTTGTTAACATCATGTATTATTAGACTAAATCTTTTTATTAACATAATAGAGTCCGCCAAAACTGACTCTACAAGAGTATTTTAAAAAGTTATCAAATTAATATCTTATTATATTTTTCATTGGAATTTTATTTTTGTTTTCCACCCAAAAATTTTTATTTTCTATTTTTTATTTTACCATAAATCTAAACCTAAAAATAATTTTAAACACCTAAAGACATTTTTGTTATACTAAGAAACTCAATTGACTCGAAACTAGTTGAAACTTTACACACTACAAGAAAATGTAGATTAACTATCAAATTTTACTACAAATTATTTCCGTAGCTAATCTCAATTTAAAATACAACTATTTTACTCCAATCAAATAAATTATGATAAATCATTGATCCACTTAAAATTATAGTATTAAAAAATTGAGTAATTAAGTAATATTTGTTTTTCTTATAGGTGAACATACTATTATTTTAAGGGTATTGCTAACCATGCCCTCAGGACACTCTTTAAACATACTAAATAAAAAAAATACTTTTTATAAAAGTTAACATTTCAGTTTCCAATACACTTTTAATACATTAAATTCACGCATTTTAATAAAAATTTACGACTTTAATCACTTAAAGAGTGCCTCAAGAGCACTAGTCAGTATTTCCTTTATTTTAATGAGGATTTACTAATTTTTTTTTAAAAAATTGATTCAAAAACAATACATCATTTTTCTTCGAACCTTCTCATGAATATATATTAGACAATACATGAAGAGAAAAAAAAAAGGATCAAAAGCTAATTTAATCTCAGAATTACATAGCATTATTTTTATTGTTCCATTCAATCTCAAAATTATGATTAATTTACATGAAATATAAGGAGGAAAAAGTGTAACTTTGTTCTTTTTCTCTAGGATTTCAATTTTGCTACTTGTCCCATTTATTATTTTTTATTGTATGTTGTTGAGTCTCCTTTAAATTAAATTTTGTGCATATTTTAAAATTGAATGCATTTATAAAATTGTATTATGTTAGCATAAATCGAACTTTAAGCAAAAATTGATGCAAATAGGTTCAAGTCAATTTAGTCGAATATTTGGATAAAAAACAGATAAATTTATGATTTCTTTAAACTTTATAGAAAATTTTATAGGGACTTCTATTTAAATAGGGACTTCTATTTAATATTTCAATTTTCAAGACATTAAATACGCAAATTATCGAGATAAATTTACTATTTTTAAAATCTTAACTATAGTCCTGAGGGCACTGGTTAGCATTTCCCAAATAAAAAATAACGTAAAGGACAAAATGAAACTATTATATTGATCAATTCAACTAGTTTGAAATTTTATGATTGTTTTATTATACTATATATTCATAATTAAAATATATTTTTTAACTCAAATTTTTTAAGATTGGTCGACCTAGGCCTCATTCGATTCTAGTGTGATTGAACCAGTTAGACCTCTAACCAGTCTTTCAATCGATCCATTTATGTTCAATTTTTTAAATATAGATAAAAACTTTAGTTAAAGATGGTGTTTGAAATGATAAAAAGAGCCCTAGTATATTACACGTGTGTTAATTGAAACAAAAATATAAAGTGAAAAAGATAAGATAATTGTCATGCAAATCATAAAGTATTAATAAAATTATTGATAGTTTTCAATCATGCTCAAAAGCTAATTTAGTTAACTCTTGACATTTGGCAACAACAATGACATATGGGCTTTTACATCAAACCCATATCTTCAATGCTTCACCAACAAAAGTTCTCCCCACACTAGTAAAGCCCATGAAACAATTGGAGCACAAAAAAGGGAACAACAACTCACTCTCACCCTAATTTCGTGTAACTAAAAAAGTTGTGGCTTCTATTAGAGTGTACATTGATCATTCTAGACTATAAAACTAACTGGTAGCCGATAGATGATAGATAATTGGTGCCTGATAGCTGATAAACTAACATAAATGTTTGATAAATTAGTTATTTCATTAGTTAATAGATACAAAATAACATAAAAGATCATTTTAATTACTTTTGAAAATAAAGGTAAAAGGAGTAATAAAAAAACTAAAAACTAAAATAACATTACCAAACAAAACTTTGTTAATGAAAGTTGAAAAACTAAAAGTTAAAAAAAAAAATTCGGTCTTACCATACAGACCCCTAATATCTCCATTCACAACAAGAATCATTTTAATAAATGCAGTTTATTTAAAAATTTAATGATTAAAATTTTATCTCTTATTTATTTCATTATCTATATAATGCTTTGTAGAATATTTTCAAAGTATTATGTTTTATTTATTTCTAATCTATTAAAACTAATTAATTTAATTTAATATTTTTAAAAATGTAACTATATTTTCTAAATAACTTCTCTTTTAATTAATTGTTTAAACAATTTAAGTTAGTGGAAGGATAATTACTGAATAATAGAATTAAAAACAATATGAGTAGTCAATTTTGGTTTATATATTATATCAATACATATAATATATTTACTTTTTACTCTTTACACAGTAGGTAGAGACACCATCACATTGACAATATCTATAATTTATTTAATATTACAAAATATGTGGATATATTTTATAAAATTATTATTTATAATTAGATTGAATTATATTTTAATTCCTTATTTTATCTGATTTATGAAATTGGTCTCTCTATAACCTATTTTAAAATTTTAAGAATAAATATATAAGTTAAAAAACGAACATGTCATCGTTTTTCTATGAAAAAACGTGAAAGTGTGATTAAAACTGTTGAATTTAAAATAGAAGAATTAATTTCATGAGTTAAATAAAATTAGAAGATCAAAACTATAATTAATTTTATAATTATTATAATTTAGATAAATAATTTTGAATCCATAATTGTAAATTATTTTAATTGAAAAATTAACTTACATTTAATAATATTATAAAAAATAATAAGATGTAGATTTGTAAACTAAAATTAAAATAAAAATAAAATTTTCCAAATGATCGATGGTAAATAAAATTTAAAAAATTTATTATAATTTGTTAAGATTATGTATATGCAAATTTTATAATAAAATATTTGAAACTAAAGTTTATAGTAAATAATAGTAAAATTTAATAGTTTATATTTTATTGAAAGGGTAACACTAACTTGTGTCATAGAGCCACAAGTTAAGAATTAAATGAAGAAATATAATTTTGAAAATTGTACATTATTTTAATAAAAATATTAAATTAATTGTTTAATTATTTTTTCCAACACAAACTTTCTATAACTAAGTTTCTTTAACTTTCTTTAACTTGTGTCCCTATAATACAAGTTAACATTTCCTTTAGTGAAAGAGATACAATTTAGAATCTATTATACTTTGTGCATTAAAAGTTCAAATCCAATTAATCCCAATACCTCTAATTATTATTTATAATTAGATTTAATTATATACATCATCCGCTATTTAGTGTTGTGGTAGTTTCAAGAGCCCGAATCCAGATGGTTTCTCCTTTTCGTTTATAATAAAGTATTGGTTTTTCATTAAGGATGATTTCGTGAGTCATCTCAATTATTTCCATTCCGGTGAGGAATCTCAAAGGCGATAACTTCCTCTTTTTTGACTTTGGTTCCTAAGTCTCCGAATCCGATTTCTTTGGATGAATATAGGCCTATTTATTTGGTGAGTTGTATGTATAAGGTTATTTCCAAAATCTTGACGGGAAGATTGAAAAAAGTGTTTCACTCGATTATTTCTCCGTGTCAAAGTGCTTTTGTATCGGGTAGACAACTTCTTGATGGGGTCTTGGTGGCTAATGAGGTTGTAGATTTTGCTAAGAAAGATGGGAGGGATTGTCTTTTATTCAAAGTAGATTTTGAGAAGGCGTATGATAAAGTTTCTTGGGATTTCCTTAGAAACATGTTGATTAGGATGGGTTTCGGTGTGAAGTGGAGGAGATGGATGGAAATGTTGGTATTTCAAAGTAAAATGTCTGTGTTGGTTAATGGTAGTCCGACGAAGGAGTTTTTCATGGAGAAAGGTTTAAGGCAAGGGGATCCTTTATCGCCTTTTCTTTTTGTGGTGGTAGCCGAGGGGCTTGCAGGTCTTGTTCGGAAGTCATTTGAGAACGATGAATTTAGAGGTGTTGGGATTAATGGTAGTAGTGTCATTGACATTCTCCAATTCGCGGATGATACTTTATTAGTGGGTGAAGGTACTTGGAGACAAGTGTGGGCTATTAAAGTGGTATTGAAAGATTTTGAGCTTGTGTCAGGACTCAGAATCAATTATCATAGGAGCAAATTGATTGGGATTATTGTGAATAATAATTTCTTGAAGGCCGCTTCTTATGTTCTTTCTTGTAAAGTGGAGGATAGTAAATTTTATTTTCTTGGGATCATTATTGGTTTTAACCCAAGGATATTTTCTTCTTGGATACCTCTCTTGTGGAAGATGAAGAAATGTCTAGCGGGTTAGAAAAATCGGTTTCTTAGCTTGGGTGGTATGATCACTCTCTTGAAATCCATCCTTAGCTCGCTCACTATTTTCACTATGTCTTTTTATAAGATGTCGGTTATGGTGGCCAAGGAATTTACTAGGATGCAAAGTGGTTTTCTTTGGGGAGGAGGGGTGGAGGATGATAAGAGGAAGATTCATTGGGTGAGTTGGAAGAATGCATGTCTTCCGTATGCAAAAGGAGGGCTTGGCATCAAAAACATCGCGAATTTCAAATTGGCACTTCTTAACAAATGAAGATGGAGAATTCTTAAGGGACATGATTCGCTTTGGTACAACTTGTTAAAAGCCTGATATGATGATTTATCTATGAAGAGCTTTTGTGGAGGTATGTTTCCTTTCACCTCTACTTCTTCCTCTCCGTCTACTTCTTCTTCTTTTTGGTGGAATGACTTAATTTCGGTTGGGAAAAGTGTGGGTGACGATCTTGTGGTGTCTCATTGCCGA
The DNA here is from genome assembly GCF_029867415.1 of Vicia villosa. Taxonomy (NCBI): domain Eukaryota; kingdom Viridiplantae; phylum Streptophyta; class Magnoliopsida; order Fabales; family Fabaceae; genus Vicia; species Vicia villosa. The sequence goes on along the minus strand of NW_026705312.1, from coordinate 329,674 downwards.
TTCAAGGTTGGTAACGGGTAAACAACTCCCTTTTGGGAAATGGGGTGGAGGGAGGAATTTTGTTTGAAAGAGAAATTTCCAGAATTATACTTGGCCTCTTTATTGAAAAAAGTGTCGGTTGCGGATATGGGAGGGTGGGAGAACGAATTTTGAAAATTGGGGAGTTGCAGTATTATTCCATATCATCTTACCGAATCGTCCGCTACGTCGGCCTATGTTTCTTTTCGGAATTTTCTTAATGGTTGTGGGGTGTTATTAGACGTTAATGATGACATTAATTGGAATATTTCGTTAGATGATGATTTTCTGTTGCTTCTTGTTATGGACATTATGCCGGAATGCGTATTCCATTTGGTCCTTTTAATAGGAATGATGTTTCTTTAGCTTTAATTTGGAAGTTGGAAGTGTCTTTCAAAATTAAAGCTTTCGGGTGGAGACTTTTTGTGAATAGACTTCCGACTAAGGATTTACTTGTGTATAGACGAATAGCATTGTCTATAGATAATACTAAGTGTGTGTTTTGCGGTGTTGATCCGGAAAGTCGGGATCACTCTTTCTTCAAGTGTAAGATGATGGAGGTGGTGTGGAGGGAGGGTGCAATTTTGATTGGAAAGCTGGTAGGGGGTTTGGAAGAAGAGTGTTTATCGTGTTTCATGGATTGATTTTCTTTTTGTAAAAAAAGAAGGTGAAAGAGGAAAAATTAGGAGTGGTGTGGTTAGCTATTTTGTGGATTTATTGGTTATCTAGGAATGAGATTTGCTTTCGAAATAAAGTTTGGAATGTGAATAATACGGTTTGGAGTATTAGATATTGATTTGGAAGTGAACTTTTATAGGACAAATTACTAACCCCATTTGTAGTTTTTACAAATTTAAAAAAGATCATTTGTTATTTCTTTCATATTTCTAATTGATTTGTAATTTTTTTTTTGTTGACGGATCTATCCCATTTTATGTGTAAACAGGTTTTGAGAACCCTTAGTTCACTCATTAATATAATCTTGCTTACACAAAAACAAAAACAAAAAAATGTATTAGTTAATAGATTATTGAACAGAAAAATATTTTTACTTAATTTTTTATTTAATTCATTTATTAAAATTGTAATGATTATAAGTGGTTTTTATTTTAATATTTACGTATTAGTTAATGTGTTAGTGAGATAAATTATTATAAATTTTTGTTTACTTAATTAATTGAAAATATAATAATAATTATTTAAATAATAAAAAATCATAATAATGATTATTTGTATAATTTTTTTTGAAAACTTTTAATGAAAAAAATTATAAATTATAATTTAGTATGATAATATTTTTTAAAACCTTTATATTAAAAAAAAAATCTTCCTTTTGTTTCATTTAACTTAAAATTTTGCTTATACTACGTGGGTCCTAAATTTATTTGTTTGATAAAATAAAAAGAGCACTCTTTACTCTACTCTTATATAAGTTATACCACACTATCGTTAAAAGTTTATTTTATCTTCAGCATTCGAAGATGCATCTTCTGACGTATTTTGTTTATTTTTCTCTGTTCAAATTAAATACACGCTCTTATTATGTAAAAAATTATTTCGGAAATGTATCTTGTATGTGAAAAAGGTGTCTCCGAAGATGCATCTACGTATAAACCATTTATTCAAAAAAATGTTGGTGGTTCAGAGATGCATCTCTGGATGTTTACTTTCATTAACCCATGCCATAACCCTTCCCTCTTCCTCATTCTTCATTTTCTCACAACACAAAAATACTTGACATCTCCCTCTCACAATCATTCCATTGAAACTTTGAAGCATTGCATTGAAGCATCAAAAGAGTTCTTTCTCCTCATTTCCATCATCTCTTAACATCGAAACAACTCATTCACATCAATCAATTTCATTTTGGTAAGTTTTTCAAAAAAAAATTTTTATGTTTTGATTTTTAGTTAGTTTTTTAGGATGCATTAGTTGTTTTAGGTACATTATGTAGTATTGTAATTCAAATTGATAGTCTATTAGAACATGCAATGAAGTATTTTGGATCTCTTAGGGAAGAAATGGGTCTACCGTAGATGTTGAAAATTGCTGGTTTTTTTGGGGATGCATCTCCGGAATAATCCTGAACTGTTTTCGGAGATGCATCTCTGAATTGGGTTAAGTAAAAAAAATAGGGACTTTTAGTGGACATGTTGTTTAAATTTGTTTTATTTATAACACGGGTGCAATGGCTGATAACAATGAACGTCAGATTAGGGTTGGTCGTGTTTCCCAAACCGCGTCAGTTAGACGTGAAAGGGCCGCAAGCAGGATTAGGCCACGAGTTTCTAATGACTCATTTGATGATCTATCTCTTTTGTAACCCCGTCCATCTAGTTCTCATAGCCGACTCTCTCAGGCATCTTGGGTAGTAGGACCTGAGTATGTGGAGGCCCATGTTGACCCTGGAGCCTAGGAGGAAACTGAGGATGAAGCCATGGAGGAAGCCCCGTTGGAGAGTTATCCACAAGGGCCATATGAAACCTCCTTACTTTATAATTATGCTAATCTGCGGAATGAAGAGGTATATTTCTTTTCTTTTGCAATGTGGTGTCAACTAATTAAATCTATACTGATTATGTTTTCTTTTTTTAGGAGCGTGATTGATTGAAAATGATTAACCACATCGGGAAGATACTGCAAATTCCATAACCCTCTGATCGTTGGTTCGGAGATGTTATCCACTATTTCGGTCTTGTCGGTTTATGTTCATCTACATACATTACCATAAACAACGTCACGTAGGAGGCTTTTGCAGAGAGGTGACACTTAGAGACCTCATATTTCCACCTACCTATATGCAAGATGACCATCGTTATGGATGACGTCTCATGCCTACTGCATCTTCTCATTAGGGGTTGAGATGATGGTCAAATTATTGAGGCCTGACCCTGGTAAGGCCTTGGAGGAGGCTAATCACATTAGAGGTGCTCATGAATGGTTTAGCTTTTAAGAAAAATATTTATAATGATCATTTGAAGGGGGCTACTGATGTCGAGGTTGATGATTAGCAAGTTGCGTACCACCAACTTTGCGTATTGAGGTGTTACTTATTGTTTTTGGTTGACACGTCGATGTTTTTGGACAAAAGTGCTACATATATCGATGTTGTATACCTTAAGTACTTCACAGACCTGACTGCAATTCACGAGTACAATTGAGGGTCGCCTATTTGGTCTACCTGTATTCGAAGTTGGATGAGAGTTGTCTTTAGAAGACAAAGCAGTTGACGAGGTGCTGCACGCTGTTTACAGTAATTTTTTATTACTAATTTGTTCATACTTCATTTCTTATACATGTTATTAATATTGTATTTGAAACATTTTCAGAGTTGGATCATCTCCCACTTCCCAGAATCATTGGGTGGGAAGATGCAGCAGAGTACAATGAGGACTGGCCTGCTTTTATTTCGTACATAAAAAATGGTGTTTTCGACCCATTCAGAGTATCTTTTGACCGTATGGTACAGAATGACGTTAACATCTACTCATATGAGGGTCGTCGTCATATACGCTTGTTTGACGTCATCTCTTTATACTCTGAATGGCTGGCATGTGAGCCATCTCGTATGCATCCTTATCTGCTAGAACGAGTGATGTGCCAGTTTGACTATATGCAGATCATTCTGAGACTTCCCTATGAGGCCGCTCCTCTTGATGTCTCCCATAGAGACCTATAGGCAATACTGGATAATTTAAAGAGTCACTTGATACTATAGGAGTATCGTCGGGAGCCAACTGATAGACATTAAACTTGTGTTGAGGGGTACATAACATGATTCTATAGGGTGTCAAACCCTATCATGATATTATACACTCTTGGAGAACCACATAGGCCAGCTAACTTGGAGATACTTGAGGTTCGGGATGAGCAGACATAGAGTGACGACGGTATGTCGGCCTGTTGCAGAGATGGATATATGAGCCATAGAGTCATGACTCTTTGAGAATGGTTCTCCCCAGTTGGCTGTCGTGCAGACCATGGTTTCCAAGTTATAGAATGATGTGTGGTATAAACGGCAGAGGAGGCAGACGATTAGACATACTCAATGGTTTACATTGGGATGTTTTAAATATTTTTAGATTAATGTATGAATGTTTACCCTTCTCTAACTTTACGTTAATTTAAATTAATACTGTATAAGTTAATGTATGCATACAAAATTAAATGTTTGGACAATTGTGTTGTTTTGATGTGAATCTGAGAGAGTCCAGAGATGTATCTCCGAAATAATCTTCCTTTATATTTGCCATGCTTTAAAAATATTTAAGAAGACTTTTCAAAAATGCATCTCCGGATGCACTCAAATATCATACGGAGATATATCTCCGAACTATAATAGTAAATGTTTTTTTTAAAGCAAGAATAAATAATTTTTAAAAGATTAGGGCACTGACCATGGCATAGCAAATAATTTATTCCTTCCGGTGAAAGTTTCAATGGACAAAGAGAAGTGAAAATTCATACTATCTTGAAAATTTTACCTTTTCATGTAGTTTAGATTTTTAACCTTGATGTGTGGTTCAAATTTCACTATATACACTTTTCAATAGAGAGAATTCATGCACCTTAAAAAAAAAAAGCTCATCCCTAAAACATTAGAGCTGCCTACCAATACTAAAATAGACTTCAATAGTAGCCAGTTACAAGTCCCACACAGCTTTAAAAGCTACCAAAACTAGAAGGAATACATCACCACCAGAGATATAAACACAAGCTCGATAATCTAATCAGTTTCTGTCAGTAAAAGACAAATTCCCCAGTAAGAGTCACAAAATAAATAAAAAGCCTCAAGCTTGGGCCCCATACAAGCCAGCTAAAGTTAAATCTTTTATACAGTAGATAGACATAGCTTATCTCTATAGAGAGATCTTTCTCCTATCTCACCACATTCAAACAAACAAATATTACATTACATTTTAATTTTAATCAGTCTCCCATTTAGGATTTTGAAAGGCATGCTCTGGCAGTAAAACCCAGGCATGTGGTAACTTTCCCTAATTTGGTTGAGCAACTTTCTTTCATTCAAGACGCAGTTGACTGGTATACTTGCACATATACAAGTAAGGTCCCCCTCTTGAATGAAATGAATTCAGTTATTCTGTCACTCTTTTAATGTTTGTGGTGGAATAGTAGAAATGTCTCTCTGTAAAGATGATTTCATGCCTCTTTACTGTAAACAGAGATTTAATTCAAGCTTCAACCTTGAGCTTCAAGCAAGGCACCAAAAATAATTAATTTCCCTAATTAGTTCTCCGAACTACAAAAAGCTCTGACTTCCATTAGGGATATGTAGGCATGAGGTTCACAAGGAATCTCAACGAGCTAATAAAAAACCAAAAATAGTCTGTCTGTCTTTCTTTTAATTCAATTCAATTCTCTCTCCTAACACAGAAGAGAAACTTTCCCAATAATAAGCAACAAACATAAACACATAGACACAGAGAAGGTTCCCGTAGAGTACTACGGATATGTAGGGTGCTTAAACTCTTCCCTATGTATAACCGACCTCCCGGACTCCAGAATTTCTAGTCTAGGTGAATCCCCACACTTAGCAAACTCCTAGGGTTTATTTGGGATCTTTTTCCCCTTTCCTACTCGTAGGATAATTAAAAAGTTCGTGTGATATCGTAGGAAGAACTGAAACAAAATTCATCTCGCCCCGGGCGCATTCTCCTTCCAAATTTCGCGTGAAGGGTCTAGCGTGCCATCCTCCCAAGTGAAACGGGGAGGTAAAAAAAACGTCACCACACCCCAGTCGACCCTGAAGCCTAGGAGGAAACCGAGGATGAAGCCATCGAGGAAGCCCCGTTGGAGAGTTATCCACGAGGGCCATATGAAACCTCCTTACTTTATAATTATGCATACCATGTTTCTAATCTCCGGAATGAAGACGTATATTTCTTTTCTTTTGCAATATGATGTCAACTAATTAAATTCATACTGATTATGTTTTCTTTTTTTAGGAGGGTGATTGTTTGAAAATGATTAACCACCTCGGAAGATACTGCAAATTCCATAACCCTCTGATCGTTGGTTCGGAGATGTTATTTACTATTTCGGTCTTGTCGGTTTATGTTCATCTACATACATTACCATAAACAACGTCACGTATGAGGCTTTTGCAGAGAGGTGACACCCAGAGACGTCATATTTCCACCTACCTATGGGCGAGATGACCATCGTTATGGATGACGTCTCATGCCTACTGCATCTTCTCATCAGGGGTTGAAATGATGGTCAAATTATTGATGCATGACCTTGGTAAGGCCTCGGAGGAGGTTAATTGCACTAGAGGTGCTCATGAACAATTTAGCTATTAAGAAAAATATTTATAATGATCATTTGAAGGGGGCTAATGATGTCGAGGTTGATGATTAGCATGTTGCGTACCACCAACTTTGTGTATTGAGGTGTTACTTATTGATTTTGGTTGACACGTCCATGTTTGTGGATAAGATTTCTACACATATCGATGTTGTATACCTTAAGTACTTCACATACCTGACTGCAATTCACGAGTACAATTGAGGGTCGCCTGTTTGGTCTACCTGTATTCAAAGTTGGACGATAGTTGTTTTTATAAGACAAAGAATTTGATGGATGTTGAAAGTATATTGGAGTAATTTTAGTTTATCGTTTCCACAAGGATTGGTGCGATATCACCGCCGTTCTATAGTTTATATTGTCTTGAGTTAAAGTTACTTTGGGTTTGGTTTGGTAAAAGATCATTCACAAATTTAGTAGCAAGGATTAAAATTTGGAAAGTTCTAAGTTTAAAGGAAAGTATCAATACTTGATTTAATCGACCTAATATTGTATGTCTTCCGACGAATATGCGTATGAATTTGTTATCAATCAATACTTCACGTATCATTCGTCTATAATGTTCGTTTCCGCAACGTTATAGCAAGATTTACCATATTGTTCAACCAACGATTTCTCAACTAATTGAACAATACAAATAACATTTAAAAACCGATACAAAGTGATTATCAACCATTAATTCCATGTCTAGACTTAATGTTTGATAGATGATAGAGTTAGATCAAGATTGAAATATTGTATTTCACGAATATTTAAACCATAGAAATTCAAGAGTAAACAAACTAGATCATCTATATTGGTTAATAACTTGTTCATACACAATATTCACAAGAAAAACATACAAAAGGTAAGGAAGATTACATCAAAGCCTTGACACCAAAAGGGTTTAGCTACCCATAGACATGGTAGCTTGCACAAGAAGGAAAGGATGAAGAATAGAAAGCATCAACGATGATTTCTCGACGATCAATGCTCTGATTATACGATTCTATGTTGCTACAGTGGTATTAGGGTTCCTTGGCTCTCAAAATAGTGCCACCAGTTCAAAAACAGAACTGGTCTATTTATACAAAAATCAGGTTCTGTCAAGCGCGTGACGCGCGCTCTTGCCCGCGTCGCGCCAACCTCATTAATGATCAAACCGCCCTAAAGCGCGCATTGCGCGCTCCTTTGCTCGCGACGCGCACAAGCCCCTGGAATTTGACTCAAAAATATCTCTTCAGCTCGCGACGCGCCCTTGAGACTGACTTTGAAATTTCTTCTTTGCAATTCTTTCATCTTTTCAAGCCTCAAGTTCCACCTAAAAGAGAAAACTTGTACAAAAATCAACTAGAAAAGAGATTAACAGAAAACAAAAGCTTAATTAACTAAACTACTATTATTTACTTCAAAATAAACGGGGATCACAAGAATATGCGATAAATTATCGAAAGGTACCAAATATAAGAGAAAATATTAACAAAATTTGGCACCTAACAATGGGGTGCTGCACGTTGTTTACGGTAATTTTTTATTACTAATTTGTTCATACTTCATTTCTTATACATGTTATTAATATTGTATTTGAAACATTTTCAGAGGTGGGTCATCTCCCACTTCCCAGAATCATCGTGTGGGAAGATGGGGCAGAGTACAATGAGGATTGGCCTTATGAGGCTGCTTTTATTTCGTACATAGGAAATGGTGTTTTCGACCCATTCAAAGTATCTTTTGACCGTATGGTACAGGATGACGTTAACTTCTACCCATATGAGGGTCGCCGCCAGATACGCTTATTTGACGTCATCTCTTTATACTCTGAATGGCTGGCATGTGAGTCATCTCGTATGTATCCTTATCTACTAGAACGAGCGATGCACCAGTTTGACCTATATGCAGATCATTCCAAGACTTCCCTATGAGGCCACTCCTCTGATGTCTCCTGTAGAGACCTATAGGCAATACTGGATAATTTAAAGAGTCACTTGATACTATAGGAGTATCGTCGGGAGCCAACTGATAGACACTAAACTTGTGTTGAGGGCTACATAACATGGTTCTATAGGGTGTCAAACCCTATCATGACGTTATACGCTCTTGGAGAACCACCTAGGCCAGCTAACTTGGAGATACTTGAGGTTCGGGATAAGCAGACATAGAGCGTGACGACGGTATGTCAGCCTGTTGCAGAGATGGATATATGAGCCATAGAGTCATTACTCTTTGAGGATGGTTCTCCCCAGTTGGCTGTCGTGCAGACCATGGTTTCCAAGTTATGGAATGATGTGTGGTATAGACGGCGGAGGAGGCAGGCGATTAGACATACTCAGTGGTTCACATTGGGATGTTTTATGTATTTTTCGATTAATGTATGAATGTTTACCCTTCTCTAAATTTACGTTAATTTAAGTTAATATTGTATAAGTTAATGTATGCATTTTAGCCTAACAAAATTAAATATTTAGACAATTGTGTTGTTTTGATGTGAATCAGAGAGAGTCCGGAGATGTATCTCCGAAATAATCTTTCTTTATATTTACTACTCTTTAAAAATATTTCAGAAGACTTTTCGGAGATGCATCTTCGGATACACTCAAATACCATACGGAGATACATCTGCCAACAATAATAATAAATGCTCTTTTTAAAAGCAAAATAAATAATTTTTGAAAGATTAGGGCAGTGACCATGGCATAGCAAATAATTTATGCAAAAGAATTCCTTCCGGTGAAAGTTTCAATGGACAAAGAGAACTGAAAATTCATACTATCTTGAGTAAAAATTCATACTATCTTGAAAATTTTACCTTTTAATGTATTTTAGATTTTTAACCTTGATGTGTGGTTCAAATTTCACTATATACACTTTTCATTAGAGAGAATCCATGCACCTTAAAAAAAAAACTCATCACTAAAACATTAGAGCTGCCTACCAATACTAAAATAGACTTCTATAGTAGCCAGTTACAAGTCCCACACAGCTTTAGAAGCTACCAAAACTAGAAGGAATACATCACCACCAGAGATATAAACACAAGCTCGATCATTTCTAAACCACAAATATGAAATACAAAACAACATAACTAAATGACACTAACAAGTCAACCTTAGAAATATATTAGTAGATGCATTGATGGGAGATGGGGCTCCGGCACATCGTAGCCTTGACGTGCATATGTTCACGTGAGAGAGTATTATTCTCATTTTCTTTTTATTTATCACATTTATAAAAAATAATATATTCATATTTATTTATTGTTTTTAAAATTAATTGAATATTAGTTACTATCTTATTAATATTATTTTTAGTTATTTATTGTAAGAAATAGGTTGATAAAAAGAGATAATAAAAAAAAATGACTTAGTTAAATGGTTTTTTAATTTTAATTCATTCACATTTAAACGGTTCTTGGAAATGAAAGTGGCTTAGCTTTGGGAAAGAATCACACTTCTAAGATCGGTGCTAGGTAGTTTACTTATATATACTTTATCTTTCTATTTAGCTCCTAAGAAGATCATTCGGGAGATCAACAAAATGGGGTGGTACGGAGGAGAGTAGGAGAGTTTATTGGGTGAGTTGGAACGATATTTGTCTCCCGATGAATAAAGGAGATCTCGATTTAAGGAGATTAGAGGACTTTAATACGGCTCTCCTTATCAAGTGGAGATAGAGAATCATGGAGGCTTCCAATTCCTTGTGGTATAGATTGTTGACAGCGAGATATGGAGATGTTAAGTTACAGGTTGTTATTAAAAGAGGGAAGATTGATAAGTATACTTCTAAGTTGGTTTTGTGGTCGAATGTTTTAGCTTTGGAAAAGAGGCTTCCAGAGAACTTTTTACGAATAATTGTTTTTTCCGTCTTGGTGATGGTTTTACCATTTCTTTTTTGCATTCTAAGTGGATGGAATAGGGTATTAATTAAGATTTTGTAATCCTTCTTTATTTGCTATTTCTTTAATACAGGACATATCCATTACCGACATGGGAGGATGGAGAGAGGGGAGTGATGTTGGAACGACCTTGGTATTCCGCAGTTACTCGAGTCAGAGGCTGCTGCTGCGGCGGAAATGTTTGATTTTCAGTAGTGGTACTGCCCCTGTAACAACAGAGATGCGGCTGGTTTTTTCATGGCCAGTGCAGTAGAAGCTGAACCGGACAAAGTTCTTTAGAGATCGTCAGTGCAAGATTTTTTTCTGTTTCCTATTGTTATACGACCGTTTGCAACAAGCTGTTGAAATATGGTCTGAACAATCGCTTTGATTTTGTTTTAGCAAAGGTTTGGTAGGTACGTAGAAGTTCCGTTAAAAGTTAAAGCTTTTGGATGGAGATGTTTTTTGAACCAGATTCCTACAGAAGATTTACTTGCTCAACGAGGTATTCTTTCTAATACTTCTAATCCGCGTTGAATTTTTTGTGATGTCGTTGGTGAGTCTCTCGTGCACTCTCTTTTACTTTATAGTAAGGTAGATGTTGTTTGGAAAGAGTTGGCTAGTGGGATTAGAATGCAAAACTATATAGCGGTAGATTTTCAAGAAAGTTTTTGGTTATGAAGCTCTTTTTGCAAACTTAATAAAGTTAGAAGAGGGAAGGTGGTTTGTGTGTGGTTGGCTATCATTTGGAGTATTTGGTTGATCATGAACGATATTATTTTCAAGAATATGAGGTGGATTTCTCGGAATGTTGTTTGAAGTTGTAAAGCGTTGATTTGGAGATGGTCTTTTATTGGGAATATTGCTCATGTCAATTGTAACTTTTATGAGTTTGACATAACTCGTTAATTTACTTAAGTTAGGTTCTAATTGATGGGCAATTTTCTCTTGTGGCCTTGTCCCTTTTTGTAATCTTGTTCATATTTTGGTTCAATCAATATATCTTGCTTTCTAAAATAAATAAATAAAATCATTCACAAAATTATATTTTTAATTTTAATAGAAACAATTTTAATCTCTCACTTTTACACTTAAAAATAAATAAATATCATAATTATGATTTAATAAAGTTTATACGAAAAAGCAAATGGACAACAAATTGCGTCACTATTTCTTTTTGGATAACAAAATTAATTCTCTTAAAAACTACATTCATAAATCTAGAAAATACAACATTGTTATTCATAATCTTAGAATTTTCTGTAAAAAATCAACGGATCAAAAATAAATTGTATAAATATATGTTGATTGTCGAAGATTGATAGTATAATTATTTTATTATATAATAGTATATCAAATTCTAAAATAAATTCAAATAAAATGTTAAAAAATTAACACATCATAACTTTTGGGTGTAAATATATCAGAAAAAAACCAAAAGTAATTCAAATTTTGAGAAATTAGTATCAATTATGTAGAATTAAAATAAGATCAAAATTATAATTAATTTAAAAAAAAATAATATTAATATATATATATATATATATATATATATATATATATATATATATATATATATATATATATATATATATATATATATATATATATATATATATATATATATATATATATATATATATATATATATATATATATATATATATATATATATATATATATATATATATATATATATATATATATATATATATATATATTAAAAGCAACAATTATTTGATACTATGTATAAGATCTCAAATGACATAAAAATTGACCCTACAACATATATTCAAATGAAGAAAATTTGGATGTAGGTTTTATTCTTTTAATTAAAATAAATCAAGTGTATAATTTTTTTTTACATATAGACAATTTTATTCTATTTTTATTTGCTAAACAATATTTAAGTACACTTGTCATATTTTCATTGAAAAATAGTACAAATCATAACTAAAGAATTGTATTTAAGTTTTTTTATATTCGAATTTAAAATATATGATCAATAAAATAAGGCTCTGTTTGTGAGTTTGGGGGAGGGGAAGGCTTCCGAAAATGTTTTTTAAGAAAATATAAGAAAATATTTGATATTTTTTAAAAAAATAATTTTGTATAAAATGATTAAATAATATTTATCATTACTATATTTTTAATTTTTAGAATAGTATAACAACAAAAAAGATTTATGAAAAATTTATGTAAACCCTTCAAAACTCTCATTCAATATAAATTTCAGGTTCCTCTGAATTATGAGGTTTTTGGTGTTATATATGCATAAAAATTAACCTTTCAAAACCCTCTCAACCAAAACCTTTATATTCTTTTCACTCAATCCTTTCTATTTTTCATAATCCTTCTCTCCCTTCTCCTCCAAATTTGCTAACAAAGTCTGAGTGGATTAAAATAAGAGATCAAAATTATATTAATTCTACAAAATTAAAGTTAATATAGAAAAATGCATAAGGCATAAAAATTGACCCTAGAGAGAAAATTTGTGAAAAATCAAAATTATTCTATTTAAAATAAGTGATCAATTACGTAAATGAGTTAATTTAAAAAGATACAACTATAATTTCATAAAGAAAAAATTAAAGAGAATATATATATATATATATATATATATATATATATATATATATATATATATATATATATATATATATATATATATATATATATATATATATATATATATATATATATATATATATATATACTCCCTCCATTTTTTATTATAAGTCGTTTTAGACTTTTCACACAGTTTAAGAAAAATAATAATTGTCGTATGAAAATGAGAAATTATGAAGGTTTTTACAAAATTATCCTTCATTAATGACATATGGAAGATAAATTTACATAATTGAAAGGAGAGAGAATAATAAATATTTAAGGATATAATAGGAAAAGTAGCATTAATTAGGGGTGATCAAAACAAAACCAACCCAATAGAAAACCGCAAACCAAACCAAACCAAACCGAAACCGCAAAAAACCGCATTTGGTTCGGATTAGTTTGGGTCAGTTTTTACAAAACCGCACGGTTCGGTTCGGTTTGCGGTTTGTATTTTGTAAACCGAACCAAACCGAATCAAACCGCACTATGTTACAACCTAAATTTTACTAACTCACATCCAACCCAAACTTAAACTTATTATACATTAGCATTATGATTACGAACAATTTTCTCATCCTTACACATATAATTTCAGTCCCGATCTTCTAAAATCTCTAATAACATTATCGCACCTTCTTTGTCACATACATCTTCCCTATTCTTCTATAATCTATACTCTCTTATATTCTTTCTTTTTCACCTTCTCATTTTTATGTAAATGTTCCGTATTTCAGTTTCGTTTTTATCGTATATCTTCTTCTCTAATCTTTCAACACTTTTTTTCTTTTTCACTTTCACTAATCTTTCGTCTCTTCTATTTTTTTGTTTCGTTATAATAATTTTTATATTGTTTTATGCTATTATTTTATGTTTAATATTCCACTTTTGTCTAATTTAATTTTTACATATTAAATGGAAAATTGTTGTCAAAATATGACGAGTTTTGTTGTTATTTGATAGTGTATGAATGTATAAATACAAAATTATGTTATCATCTATATGTGTATGTATGGCTCAATAAAATATTTGTAAAAAACCGAACCAACCGAACCGAACCAAACCGCATTAGTTTGGTTTGGTTTGGTTCGGATTTTTTTTAAAAGCCAACCGAACCAAACCAAACCGCACTATTTTTTCTCTTGCGGTTCGGATGATTTTTTTCGTCAAAACCGCCCAAACCGCACCGCGAGCACCCCTAGCATTAATTATTTATTGGAATGGTAAATCGACTTATATTTAGATATAAATTTTTTTTTCAAAATGACTTATAATAAAAAACGGAGGAGTATATATATATATATATATATATATATATATATATATATATATATATATATATATATATATATATATATATATATATATATATATATATATATATATATATATATATATATATATATATATATATATATATATATATATATAGTAAAAGTAACAATTATTTGTTAGCATGTATAAGATCTAAAATGACATAGAAATTGACCCTAGCTAGTATGTACTCTTTCCTTGGCCGTTGGAGACCATGGTCATAAATGCTGTGGACCTGACCATGCGCCGCTGGGTGAAGTGGGCACTGTTAGGTCATTATCACGATGGGTCCGGTCCACCTTGTTTCCCCAAGTTTTGAAATTTACCTTTCTCTGTCGTTGAAATTTGCAGCTTGCTTCTTACACTTGAATTTTAAATCATTGGATGAGACTGTTTTTTTTTTACTAACATTTAATTTTACCGACATGCAACAGAAAATAGTATTAAGATACCATTCCATATAATAAATGACCCAAATGTTTCCAATTTTATACATGTAAATGTTACTAATGGTGAAGACTGAAGAAGGATCTATTATATGTGAGTTAGAAAATGAAATAGAGACGGTTTGTCTTATCAAAATTTAATTTTACCGACATTCATTAATAAATATTAAAGTAATATTCCTTATAATGATTGACCCAAAAGTAAGACCATTTCAATTTGTGCATGTAAATGTTAATGGTGAAAAAGGAATTGTTAGTAAAATGTGTTTGGATGTATTATACGTGATCTAGAAAATTAAATAGCAGGTATTGAGCAGCATATAATGCATAGGGAGAAGATTATGTTATAAAGGTTTTATGTTTTTCACTTGTAAGGTTTCTTTTAATCTAAAAAATAGATGATTCATCTTAATTTTAATTTTAAAGAATTTATTAGAAATGGTTAAAAGTGGAAATGAAGGTTTGATTTGGGTTGCGGTTTGTTGGTCTATTTAGAGGATGAGGAATGGTACTATTTTTAAGAATGAGGTCCTGTTTTTTTCGGATGTCATTTGGAATATTAAATTGGTCGCTTGGAAATGATCGTTCATAAGAGATATTTCTTTTTTCAAATGTAACTTTTATGAATTTTGTAAAAATCCTATCTATTGTTTAGGATAGGTTTCATTTGGTTAGCAATATCTTTGGTTTTTCTTTAGTTAGTTTGTTATTGTATTGGGCTTGAGTATCTCCAGTGCTCTAGTTTTATGAGTTATGAGTTATCAAATTGAATCAAATTGTTTATGAATTTTGATCAAATTTAATTCAAATTGAAAAAAAATTGTGACGGTCTTGAGTTGAGTTTCAAACTGAATTAAATTTAACTCAGTTCGACTCATTTTCAACCCTAAATACCTTATAATGAGGAAATTTATATACGTAATGTTGAAAATCATACAAATCAGAAAACTCATTTACATAGTGTCATCAAATTTTAGGTAAAAATGTTATGCATTTTCAATTTTAAATCTTTTTTTAGAAATTCCAACCAATTAAATTTGTACACGCATGATACATCGATTGATAAGTCCAATAACACAGAGCCATTAAAAAAAGCAAATAATTATTTAAGTATGGGTCTTATGAAAAATGTATATCCTTTATGTCTAGTTTATAAGGTCTCTTATACTATTAGTCTTTTATAACTATTTTATTTGTCATTATCATACATGTTTTTTTTCAAATTGGAGCCGGTAAATAAAAATCAAACTTATTTCTTTTGACTGAGACCGATCATTTATGGCTCTTTAACTGCTTAAATGTTTTGTATGTGTGTATAAAGAACATTGATAAAAAAATGAGTTGTATTCAACATGGGTCGGCTTGTTGAATCTAGTCTATTATAAATGTCACAACATGGTCCCTCCCCATTAGTGAATTAAGTTGGGGCGGATTATGTATGACCGATTTGAATTTGGTCTGAATTGTCGGAATGTACATAGTCCTCTTTAAACATAAGAGCTATAAGGATGAGATGTTTTCAGCGAGAGATTGGAGTGTATACGTCTTCTCAAATATGAAACATTTAATAGTGAAATGTTTTGAATGAGACTAATTAACGTTAATGCTTTCTCAATTTTATATACAAAATTGAAAGTTTTAATGTTTGGTATGAATTGTCGAAAATGTTACTGGTTAAAATTTTTAATGTTAATGCATTCTCAAATTTATATACAAAATTGAAATCTTTATGAAACTAGTAAATACTAAGTGTGTGTGATATCATCAAAACACTCTAAGTAACTAAAATTTCAATTTGCATTCATGATTGTGCTATAGTTTTTTTATTTATGTCGAGTGCAATATGTTTAAGTAAAAATGTTGAAGTTTATCTATTTTTTAAAGGAAAAAAATGACAAATATAGCTTCAAGTTAAAATTTAAAGCACGTTAGTAGATGTCATTAATTTCAACATTTTCACGTGTATTGTCCAAAATTGCCAACCTTTGGCTTGATCTTTTTAATTTTTTCCCTCTGAATCGGGTTTGTTTGTCTAAATATGTTACCCATCCGAAGGTAGAGGAAAATAAAGTAATTACAGAATTGGGATAGTTTGAACTTGGATTATTATAGTGAAACTTAAGGTTGTTATTGAAAATATTAAACTAAATTGAATTAAACTATGATAAATATTTTTTTTAAATTGATCTGAAATGTATTAATTTATTCAGAAGTGAATCGAATTATAATTATTGATTTAGTATATTGTTTTGAAATTTTAAACTGTACCGAACGGTTAGAAGTTAATTTTTCTCACACTACTAGAAATACTCAATTTACCTGCGGAATTTCCTGCAGAAAATATTCCGCAGGTATTCCTGCGGATTTTCCTGGGATTTTATTAAATAAAATAATTTTTCCTGCGGATAGAGAATTGGCAGAAAATTCCGCAGCAATACCTGCGGATTTTGCTGCGGAAAATATATTTCAAACAATATAACCAACTAAAATATAAAATCCGCAGGTAATTTCGCAGGAAAGTTTCCTGCGGATTTTGCTGCGAGTATTTATTTAGTAAAACCAATCTATAATACAAAACCCGCAGGTAATTCCGCAGGAAAGTTTCCTGCGGATTTTGCTGCAAATATAATATATTTAAATGTTTTCTTATAGTAATAGTATTTTTGTTAAAATTTATAAAAGAAATTAATCATTATTTTTTCTATTTTATTAATTAGTTGAGTTTAATAGATATTATATATTTTTCATTATATTTTTTAAATATAATAAACGACACTATTTCTTTTGTAGTTTGTAGAGAAAAGAAAAGGGTGTATATCCATTATTGACTGAATTCTATTTTTGGAGTTTATGACGAACCTTCATATTTCGGACTATTTTAACCCAACAATTTAATTTTTGTATTTAATTCACTTTAGTATTATTATTAGCATAAATAGGTATATAGAATATTGTTCATTATTAATTAATTGATTTTATAAATAATAGTATAATTCATAAATAATAATATTATTATAAACAAGTAAACTATATAATAGATATTTTTTTTTAAGAGACTATACAATAGATGTTATAAATATAATACTTTATGTAATTTGTAGTATAGTGATTTACTATAAGAATTGTTAATTCATTGACATATAATAAAATTTTATAATTTATTAAAAAAAATGCACTTGATTATTTCTATAATTAGAACATGACAAAAAAAAGATTCACTTGATTATTTCTATAATTAGAACATAACTAAAAAAAAAAAATACACTTGATTATTTCTATTTAGAACATAACCAAAAAACAATGACGTTGCAGTCTTCGTTTACATTAAAACAAAATAATCAACAAAGAAAAAGGAAAGAAGAAAACTACCGAGAGTATCGTAGCTTTCATGTAACGTGAAAATGCCTTCTTCCCATAAGCACTTATGAGAAGTGCTTTTTCATTCTAAAAAAACACTTATTTTCAAAATCCATTCTCTCTACTCTCCTTCATCATGAAACAATGCTAACAAATAATCAACCAATTGATTCACTCTTAAAGAAGGAGAAGGAATTACCGGCGAAAAATATAATGACGAGGTGACGGGATTCCGGCAACACATTTGGTTTGTGGATGCGGGGAAATCGAGATTGAGAGGTGCAGCGGAGCTTTGAGGTAACTGTGGAGGTGCGCGGTGGAGTTCCAAGGTTGTTCTCGCGTTTCCGTCAACAAATCCAGTGAGGCAAGTATTCACGCGTTTTTGAATTCCTTTCTTCTCTCCTGTTCAATTCTTGGTTGCTTAATCGTAGTTGTGTTATCATTGATGATTGTTGCTCAGTTCTTGCTATCGAAAGCTTTCAAAGTGAAGAGTTTTTCATCTTACACACAAGGTGTTTGATGAAAAGTCTCACCCAAGCTCTTAGTCTTAGCATGTATTAGTATAAAATAAATTGCTTGGTTTACTTAATGTTCACGGTGATCTAGAATTGACTCAAGGACTCTACTACTAATAATCATCTCTAATTAATCGCTTATTGCATAATCGATTTGTTATATAGTGTTTGGGGTGTTTTAAGTGTAACTGTTGTTGATGTGTGTTTATAGGACAGAAGATCAAACTCAGGATTCTGGTGCTATATTGAAAAAGACTTTTGTGTCCCCAACAAGACGAGTGTTAATGGCGAGTTTGTCTTTGTATTCTTGTTTATGTTCTTCAAGGTACATGTCAGGTCCGCACGGTTCTGTTTTCATGTTTCATTTCTTCTGATTGTTTGTGTATAAACAACTTTTAATAGAACTTATTCATAGCTTACCGGAACTTATGACACAAGCACTTTTGTAATTGTTTCGAATAGTTAAAGGGAAAATATGAAGATACTACTATGAAACTTTTAAATTAAGTTAAGAAACTTCTAGAGTAATTTTTCCTTACTTTGGCAACTGTGCAAGGGTAAAAGATGTGTATGCATACAGTGTAAAAGCAATTGGTGTAGAAAAAAAATGTATATATAGCATACCTCTTTAAAAAAATATTACATAAATATAACTAATATAGACTTGTTAAGTAATATAAAAATACACGTTAATTCATTTACCTAATTCTCTTAAAATATAAGCTGTAACGTTCTTTGGCTGCAGTCACAACAATATCTCCGCTAGGTTCGTGCTAGCCACTGTTAACTGATTTTTTTGATTTTTTTTCGCAGCTTCATTGTTTTATGAATTTATGGTATAGAAACTATAGTTTGTTTTTTCATATCATTGCATTGAATTGCATGTTAAAGACATTGATTTTGTAGTATTTGGGTTTGTGTTTTGAACGTGTGAAACTAGTACACTATAATTTTTGTGATGATGATTATTTTTATGGATGAATGCAGAGATGGAGAGCTTGAGAACACCTTTCAAGGGTATTGTAGACGATATCAAAGTCGGTATCGATGAATTTTTCGCAACGAACCAATCAAACCCAGAATTTCCAATCGTTGGAGGTTGCAAGTATGTTAAAGCTATACCTCATGGAAATGGTGGGCTTCTTGATTCTGACACTCTATTTGGACTAGCTCGTGATTTACCTCGTAGCCCTAGAAGGTTGGTGCTTTCTAGTACAGAAGTTACTTTAGTTTCTTGCCTTAAAAGTCTGATCAACATTAGGACATTATTGATACCATTATACTTTTGTGGGGAATGAAACCTAACATTACTATCAAATAAATAATGGTACTATATGTTATCCATAAACTGTGACAAGATGAATTATATAGTATCACCATGTGAACAATATGGGAAATTATTGTAACTCGCGCAATATAATTTGAACATGTGAGTCAGGTACACGGCAGCAAACTTCATGAAGTTTGGAGCTCCTAGAGATACCAAACATCCTGAACGCAGACAACCACTAGCTACGTAAATCTGGGAGTCGATATTGCTTACATTAGAACCAGGGTCTAAGATTACAGTATTCAGGTAAATTATTGAATAGAAATTTTATGTCATTTGATGTACGAATTTGACAATCATGGTGTTTCACTGTGATTTTGATAAAAAGTTACACTTGAGAGTTACAACAAAGAGTCTATCTGTTCTCAAGAAACAGGTGAGTAAATGAGTATTGGAATTTGTAGAGTAAGTATCAAGATTGAATTTTATGCTAATTATGTTGATTTGTTGATATTTGAATGGTAGATGATCCGAAGAAAGATGGTTAAAAGTGCAAAGGAAAGCATAAGGCAGGAAGCTAGCAACTCTGAAATATATGGGAAAATGCAAGCAGTGTTTATAGAAATGGATAATAATCCTAATGTAAGCTTAAGCCTTTTATCATCTTACCTTTGGCAATAAAACTAGTTGATTGTTGTATATCTTTGTTATTATGAGTAGATGGTACAAGTAAGTGAAGCTACTTCGATTTCACCATTTTAACATAATCATGAAATTTCTATACTTCATGTTTAATGAATTACCGATACATACACGACATTGACACATTGACAATGACAATATCGGACACAGACACATCTTCAATTTGAAGTGTTCGTTATCATTGAATTATGTTTCTAAAGCCTACCTATCCTTGCAGGTTATTGGAAGGTGATCATGCTTCCTTTGTTGAGTCGGTTCCTTTCAAAAATATAGTCTTGTTTACACTCATCCAATGTCTGTATTTCTTGATTTGTTTTGTAGTGACATGGATTCCAATTGCTGGAATGTTGTTCCCTCTGCCATTTTTTTTGTTGATTATATTGAGACAACACATACTCCCCAAGTTCTTCAGTCCAAACCATCTTATGGAACTAGATGCAGCTGAATATGAAGAAATATCTGGTGCTCCAAAACTAAGTCTCAGTTTATCCTTAAAGGTATACTAAGCTTTATGATGTTTGTTTTGGATTTAAATTCTGTCGTCGCAATTCCATGCATTCACGCAACGATCACATCGGTGGCCATTGAATCAATATTCGGCAGTGTAAATTTTAAAATCCATTTGCTTTCTACTCTGTCAGATCTCAATTTAACGGATACCAGTACGATGACTACACGAATGCGTTCCACACAGTCAACTACTATTATGTACCCGAGTATTATTTTTACACTGAATCTGTCCACAAGGCTGTTAAATGACAACTGCCACTGTGTCATATGATCTCTTTTGATTTTTCCACCTTGAACTTCTGCAAGCTGAAGCAGTGAGAAACTTTTTATACTCTCTCAACAATGGACTGCAACTGCATCATATGATCTCTTTTGATTTCTCCACCTTGACTTCTACAAGTTGCAGCAAGTGAGGTTGCAAGGGAACTGAGGTCGTAGCACTGGCGTAGGTACTTAAACTACCTTGCCAATCTAAGGCCCATCTGTTTTTCCATTTATCACAACTGAAATGTGCCATTGGAGAACTCCCCCTAGAGCTACAATATATTTTTGGTAAATTTGTATTTTTTTCATTTAAAAAGTTGGATAACTTTACTCTAGTGAGTTGTTTTAAGCATAATTATATAAGTGAAATTTATTTCCCATTTCACTTAAATTGATTAATTTAATTTATTTCCCAAAGAGAAGATAAACTCTTATGATGAAGCTAGTGGCAGACTTTGTTTCACATTAAATTATTGCATAGGAAAATTTCAGTGTCAATTTATCAAAAAAATTATTTTTATTTTTTTAAAATTTTGAAAACAGTTAGCTGCGGATTTACCTGCGGAATTTACTTCCTGCGGATTTACCTGTGGAATTAGCTGCGGATTTACCTGCGGATTTTTCTGCGAACTGTTTCCTGCGGATTTAGCTGCGGAATTACCTACGGAATTACCTGCGAAAAATATTACCCACGAAGGTTTTAGCTGGGGACATAAAACCGCAGGAAAATCCGCAGGAAATACGTTTCCTGCGGAAATTTGGCAAAAATCCGCAGGTAATTCCGCAGGAAATACGTGTATTTCTAGTAGTGTCAAACCAAACAATTTATTAAAGAACTGAACCATTAAACTATTTTTAATTTTTTTTTAAAATTAAAACTAATTTTTTTGTATTTTTCATTTTTAATTTCGGTTCGCTTATAATTTTGATTCAGTTCGGTTACAGTTTCGATTCGGTTTTAAAATTATTTGTACAATATAATTTGCTTCACTAACCAAATATAATAATTCGATTATTTTTTATATCTAGTACAGTTTTGGTTTGACGATACGATTCAGTTCATAATTTTTTTAACAACACTTGTTAGAATAATTGAGTTTTTTTTAGAAAAAAAAAAGGTTAATTAGCTGTTCAACTAAACAACGAGAATTGGACTGTTATAAAAGTCTTTAAAAAATTGTTTCTTAATATAGGATTTCTTTAATAAGTTTTTAGATATATTAATTACTCTTTTTACAAGTGTATTTTTTATTAATATTACTGATTTATTTTAAAAAATAATTAGTTAAATTAAATTATTTATGAAATAAAAAATAATTCTCTTGTGTGTTATATAGTCATATTACTTTATGAAAATTCCCCTTGTGTTTTTACAAAACACTGATCACTCAGGCATGACTAGGTGAGCATTCACAATTCATCTCTTTCACACTTTGAAGCTTCGAGACTTTTCCGAATACATCGATCATATAAGCACTTTTCTTGAGTATTATTGGAAATTAGTATTGAGATATATTAAAGTTGGATTCCTTCATCGGTAGTCACTAAACCTTAATTCATCAGCATGATTCAGAGGAAAAGCTTTGAACAAATTGTCATGTGCATCTTTGACTGCTTGACATAAAAGGTTGCATCTTCATAAGTTGTCACTACTGAAACTAAGTTGTCAACATCAAAACCAAACCATGATATGTATGAATTATGTAGCTCTGATCACTTATTGATTGAACCTACAAACACTTAGTTCCACACTGTGAGGTGAAGTTTTCATTTGATGTGATGATCAAATTGTTACACTTGGAGATCAAAATGTCAAAGTCTATCTATAAGAGGAAAACACCTAATATCAGTGGCATTCAGTGAAGTCCCTGATAATCTCAGTCAAGAAATCTCTCTGATGATGGTACCTATTAATAAGAGTTATCAAACCTCATTAGATAGAAGAATTCAAGTCCCATATGAAGTGTTGAATTAAGAAAGGGATATTGAATCTTTAGAGTTGTAGAGGATATAAAGTGTGAAATCTCGTTGTGTTTCTGTCAAGAGATATATGTTTGTAAAGGTATAAGATTAGCTTTGAGTTACTAAGGCAAAATATACACACAATTAAATGATTAGAAAGCCTCTATCATTTTATAAAAACTTCCCGAAAAATCTCTTTTTGCCTAGATAATAGATTAAAGACTAATTTTAATCAATTAAGAGGGTTTTAGTATGGCACAAACAATTAGCCTAATAAGGTCAATTATCACTTTTGTAACCCTAATAATCAATTATTAGATCTCCTAATCGATTAGTGGCAATGCTATTTAAAAAACTTCCATATTTGAACTACATAATCGATAACGTGATATGAATTACAGATTACGAGCATTTAGGGATGGCAAGTAGACCCAAACTCACGGGGCCCACCCGCACCCGAAACCCGAAATCACATCCGCTTATATATATATATATATATATATATATATATATATATATATATATATATATATATATATATATATATATATATATATATATATATATATATATATATATATATATAAGTATATATTATAATATATATATTGTGGAAATTTGTAGAAAAATGGTAGGAAAAATGTATTTTGTTGCGGGTTTGGGTGAAAAAACCCGAACCCAACGGGTGTGGGCGTGGGTGTTATTTTGCCACCCGAACATCCTTTGGGTTTGGGTTCGGGTGCCAATTTCGGGTGCGGGTTTGGGTAGTGTGAAACCCGCACCCGACCCGTTGTCATCCCTACGAGCATTACCCGTGGATTCTTTCCATTTTGAGCCACGCTTTGTCCTATAAATAAAGGACTCATTTTATTCAAACCAAAAAACATATTTTGAATACTACTTATCACTCTTTTACCTCTTTTTCTCAAGTTATATATCTATCTATTTATTGACTTATCTATCTATTTATTTATCTATCCATCTATCTATCTATCTATCTATTTATCCATCTATTTTTCTCCATCCCTCTCTATATCTATCTATCTATCTATCTGTCTATCTATCTATATATTTGTCTATTTATACATATATATATATATATATATATATATATATATATATATATTTACATATCTGTATGTGTGTGTGTGTGTGGTAGTTTGGTTCTAGTGTGGTGCATTAATGTAATATTTCTCTTGTAAGAAGGTTGTTTTGGTTCTGAGCTAAACCAATTAAAAATCTCTTGTTTGTTTTTTGAGGTGAACTTGGTAAAACCTCTATTTGGTTTTGAGATCAGTCTATTAAAATCTCACGTTTTGATCATGAGCTTAGCCCTCTCATTTGGTTCGAGATTGTCCTGGTGTTAAAGTATCATGTTTGGTTGGGAGTTTACATGGTTAACACTCTAGTTTCATTTGGAGGATAGCCAATATAAAACTCCAATTTATTTGTAAGGAGGTTTGTGGACAAAACCTGTAAAAAGATCACATCATATTCGAAATTCTCAAGAAGAAATTGTTGAGGAGAGGAGTAGGCTAAGTATTTAGGCTGAACCTATATAATTATTCGGTGTATCTTTCTCATCCATTATATCTTTATATTTTAGTAATTTATTTACTTCCGATGTATTTCTTTCTTTCTAATATGATTTTCTTTATTTCGCTGCTTATCTCTTGTTTGTTTTACAAACTTGTTTTAAACTATAAATTTATCAAAGTTTTTTATTTGAATACAGTTTTTCAAATCCACACAATTAAACCCCCTTTTATCTCTTGTGTTTGGCGTCATTTGTCTAATACACCCCACATCCAAAAAACAAAAGACCCCTTTAGAATTATTTATGGGTCATATGTGATCCTCTCAGTTGAAATCAACATAACTACATTGTGACAATAGCACTTTGATAATGAAGGCAATAAGGTGAGGCTGGAAAGTTCGGTCAACTTGATAGAGGAAGTCATAGAGATGGCCTAAATTAATAAGTTTGTAACAAAGCAGGGAGTGGCAAAGAGATATAATACCAGGATAAAGCCCAAAATAATGAGGGGAGGCAACTTGGTATTAAAACAGGTAATCGCCCCAGCCATGATGGGCAAACTATTCCCCAAATGGGAAAGGCTCTATTGAGTGTGATAGAAGTTGGTCATGAAGCTTACAAATTAGAAAGCCTATAAGGAGAGAAGGTCCCCAAAATGTGAAACACTAAAATTAAGACATTATTATAGTTAAATAAAGACTTTGAGAAGATATAATATGTATATTTTGAATTATGATTAATAAATCAACAACATATTATGGTGCACTCTTTTCCCTTGCAAGGACATGGATTTTAAATGAGGTGCTCTAAATGTTTCAATAAACTATGTGTTGAAAACTATGTAAAAAGCTCAGAGAAAGCTTCATACACTCCTCAGAAGAATATGTTGGAACTCTCTATGAAACATTACGCCTACAGGTGACTCCCTACGAGGTATATGGTGAAACCTTTTGAGAAACCTTGTGCCTATAGACAACTCTCTATGGGGTATATAATGGAACCCTCTGGGAACCTTGTGCCTATGAGCGACTCCCTATGAGATATATTTTACGTGGACAAAACTCCTACAAGTGTTTAATTCATGCATGGAGATATCTATACTTGACATAGACAAAACACAGACACCAAGTATGGAAACAAATAACAAATTCCTTAACTAAAGAAAGGTAAAAATTACAATAAAAAAGGCCCAAAAAAGAAGGCGATATTATCTGAACGAGTTAAGCAAATAAAAATCAATAAAAATGACATCTTATGTGTTGGGGAGTCTTTAGAAAAAATCTTTGTTAGGGTGTTCCCATCCTCCATAGTGACGTCTTCAATGGGTGCCACTTCCTTTAGAGGAAGCATTGTCTCAAGCTCATCTTCCAAATTTTGGTCCACCTTGGGATCCACATCCTCCACCAGGCAACCATCCACCACCACCACCTTGAAGTAGTTCACTTTTGAGTAGTCTTAGTACCATATTTGAATGGTCTTAGTACCACTTTTGAGAGTGTAATTTTTAGAAAAAAGTATACAGTATAATGGAATTTTGCCACAATTTGTAATTAAGTTGATTTATCATTAGAAATGTCGTGGTTGATAGTTTATATACATAGTTTTTGGAATGTATCGTGAAACCTATATATATATATATATATATATATATATATATATATATATATATATATATATATATATAGAGAGAGAGAGAGAGAGAGAGACCTAGTACACTAATCTCTTTGGTGGGTGAACTTGAAATTGTTTGGCATATTCCCGAGTCTCATACCTCGAGAAAGATAAATTCGCTAATAGAACCTATAAAGGTGTATTGAATGTGTATGCAATTAACAATAATGTTGTTTTCTATGAAAATAAATTGATCAATAGACAATGCACCATAAGTGATCAGATTTATGTGATCAAGAGTGGTGGGAACTTTAAATTAGATGAAACAAAACCTTAAAGAGGTAATAAAGAAAAAACCTCTAAATATTATAAACAACATTACATGGTTTATACATTAGAGGATAATCTCACAAACTTCAAAGACACCTTGTCTTCCTTATAAGGAGGTTAGTGGCAAGAAGTCATAAATGATGAGATGAATTCTCTAAATTCTAAGAAGACTTCACATTTAGTAGAACCTAATGGAATTATCGATAAATGCAAGGCTCGCCTTGTATGAAACAATATTTGACATAAATAAAATATATATTTCTTCTACACCTTTTCTCCAGTCACCAAGATAACATCCATTAGGATACTAATATCACTTGTTTCTATTCACAATAGATTTGTACATTAAACGAGTGCCAAAATAATGTATTAAAAGTATAAATTTACGTGAAACAACCTGGAGGCTTTATAATTCATGGGAAAGAACATAAGGTTTGTAATATTGATGGAATGACAAGTTTAACAATTTGATTATATTTAATGGGTTTAAGGTGATGGGAGTGACAAGTGCATTTACTACAAAATTAGAAAATGAGGCTTGCAATATCATATGTTTCTATGTAGATTACTTACTTATATTTGGTTCAAATATTCATGTTATTAATGCACTTTTTTTTTTACAAACAGAAATTCAATTCATATCATTAAGTAAGAGTTGTTCAATACAAAGAGGTATCATATGAAATAAACTACGCCTAGTCCAAGAATCGGTCGCCTTTGCTATAGAGTGAGCAACCGTATTCGCTTGGCGTTTAACAAACTTCACCTCAAAGTTAGGAAAATTAAACAACAAACTATGAATAGAAGAAATTATGCAACTAAACTCTGAGACACCTTGGTGATTGCTATGAATAGTTTGAACCGTTCTTTGGGAATTGCTTTCGAAAATAACATTCTGCATCTGCATATCAATGGCTCTTTGAATAGCTTCATTAAGAGCCAAAGCTTCTGCTTCAAGAATCAGATAATGGCCAAAATCCCAAGCTGCACCTGCAAACATAAAACTCCCCATATGATCTCTCATGCACCAGCCCCGGTTAGTAGTGCCCCGAATATTATTATAACCCGCATCCACATTACATTTGATACTTCCTTCCACCGGCGGCTCCCACCTCAGGTTTATAGACCTATTCTCCACATTAATACCATGTCGTTCCGCCAGAAACCACTCTTGCCAACTACAAAAAGCATTCAAACCAAGTTTAGAGTATTCATCTCTTTCATTGTTCCAAACCATATTGTTCCGATTTCTCCACAAAATATCAATCATAACTGCAACTCTACCCGCAGTCATACTATCCTCCTTACTACAAATATCAAGGATTAAGGATTTTACATCATGGAAATTTTGTAAACGAGGAACCATAATATGGGACAAATGTTGTGAATGCACTTAAATCATTTTTATTTTACAACTTTGATATGAAAGATCTTAGAGAAACAAAATGTAATCCTTGATATTAAAATTTTTAGGTCAGAAAAAAGACTTTATTTTCATTAGTCTCACTGTATTGAATTATTTAAGAAGAAATATGATTACTTTAACGCTAAACATACTTTCACACCATATGATCTAATTGTAAAAATCTTTAAGAACATTGATGAAAATCTAAAACAATCTGAATATGAAAGCATCATTAATTTTGAAGGTGTGTCACCTATTGTACCAGACCGCATATTGTATATGTCATGGGACTATTATGCAAGTTAACAGTAGACCCGATACATATAGAACTGGCATGAAAAACCTTAAAAATGCTATGAATCTTGGATTACGTTATCAAATATTTCCTATTGTCCTTAAAAGATACAATGAAGTATATAAGAACACCTTATCAAAAGTTTCCAAGCAACCCTACATATTTAGAATTGGAGTATGAGTCAGCTCTTGGATATATAAGAAATGGACAATACTGAATCAATTTATTATGGAGTTTGTG
This sequence comes from Vicia villosa, assembly GCF_029867415.1. Taxonomy (NCBI): domain Eukaryota; kingdom Viridiplantae; phylum Streptophyta; class Magnoliopsida; order Fabales; family Fabaceae; genus Vicia; species Vicia villosa. Next base: position 301,111 of record NW_026705312.1, on the reverse strand, counting down.
ATTATATCACCAGTAATAACTATTAAATAGGAAAATTGGTTGAGATGTTTGCTAGCCAAGATTCTTTTACGACAAATATCGATATCAATTATGTTGATCCATTGTGATAGTACCATGACTATTACAAAAGTTAAGAATCAGTATTGCAATAATATGCAACATGTATGTTCTAAGCACAACATTGTTAGAGAGTTATTCTCCAAAAAAGTTGTTATAGTATATCATGTATATACTAATGAAAATTTAATCAATCCTTCGACAAAATAATTAGCTAGAGAGGAAAACAAAAAAAAAAAATCATACAGAATGAGACTATTTTCTTAAAAAATGTGAATCACACTCATGATTGTTGGTAACTCAGTCTTAGCAAATGGAGACCTAGAGAATTAGGTTTAAGGAGTAATAACAAGTTATGAAGAAATATGAGATGAACATATTATCAAAGAAGCGAGATTCTTGAAGCGGTGTGAGAATAAGATGATATGAACTCTTAATAGGTATATACTTTATGAGAAGTGGAATACTTAGTTATAATAGTAGTCTTGCTTGACTCACCTACATGAATGTGAAAAGTCCGGGACATTTTCTAGGGAATTTCATACAAAATTTTTAGAGCGTCCATTACATCATGCCTTTAATGAACATGTTATTTTTCACTTAAAATTGAGATAAAAACTATTTAAAACTTTTGAAATATCATCAAAATTTACAACAATTTAATGTCAAAGATAGATTTCATGACTATGAGTCACTCTAACAAAATCTAAATCATATTCACTATGAAAAGGTTCAAGTCGAAAGACATGTATAATTAAGCACAATCTCCATTTGAAAATGCTAGAATGCGAATTAAAATTAGCTTATACACAATGGATATTTTTCAACACTATATAAAAAATTAAGCTTATTGGAAAGTACACCATAAAGCTTGACGCATTTCCAAGCTTTATGTTTTGCTTCTTCTTTTTGATGCACCTTCAAACCATTTTTCTCCTTTCTTTTCCATCAATTTAAAAAATCATCTCTTCAGCATATTTTGTATTTTCTTCTCTCCTCTCCTTTCCTTTATGTCCTTTAAAAAACTTGTCTTTTTATAAATTTTGTCCATTCA